>NC_135504.1:57919353-58011853 GCF_052857255.1 Amblyomma americanum
GTGAATGCGGGAATAGTTTTTCTACCAGGAGTGATTTGATCAGCGAAAACCCCTGTCAGCCTCTCGCAGACGCTCATTTTCCTCTAAATTTTCTTCTCAGATCGAAAAAAAAGTTGTTGTAGGTATTTATTTGTAATTTCTTCGCAGCCACGGCAACATTCTCGACAATTATGAATGAAGACGGCAGTGGGCAGATATAAAGAGCAACACGAAAGCGATGAATTTTTCTGCTGGATCATTTATGCCAAAAATTCTATAGAGTGACCTTAATAATATTTTTTGTCACTATACTAAAGTTCAACATATTCGTAAACTCCTTTCTAAATCTGTTCTTCTTACGGCGTGCAACCTCCAACTCACGACCAATTCCAAGAAAAAAACTGCAATCGGGACACCCCAAAACGTGATAAAGAGTAAAGGAAGAGGCTGTAACTCGGCAGATTGAATAAACCTTGATCTTTCACGGAAATACACATTCTGAAGTCCAACGCTTTTAACAGTCCTGGAAGCAAGCCTTCCTCTATGCTGCGTTGAAACTCGCGGTATCCCCGCAAAAAAGGAAAATCCTTGCGAACTGGCGTGAAATATCAAGTTGAGCTCAAATGTTTTCTTCACTGCACAACCCCATGTCCCCATTTCAGAAAGAAGCACCCTAACAACACAAAAGAAAAACCTGCATGTCCTTGCTGTCGAGCGCACGAGAAGCAGTCTAGTACATCTTTAAATCTAAAATTACCTTTTTCTTTGTTCTCTTTTAACGCTGACCGAAGTTTTGAGTAAAGCGGGCTTGTGTTAATTTCATTCGAAATGAGGATGTCTGTAAAGGTGCCCTTTGTGGTGCATGGAGTCAACTTTTTGAGGTCTAAAGCGTTCTCAAGCTCTTCAAGAGTGTCGACCACGTCATTGGGTGTCTGCACGCTGAGCCTAGAAACGAGCTCGCTCCGAAAATAGCTCGAAAGAGGGATGATTGCCGTCATCCACATGCCATACATAATCCCTCGCAAGAACTTTGAACGCCTTCTGTGAGGAAGCGGGAAAGACGTTGAGTAAAAGGAAGCTATATGAAACATCAGTGAATCGGTAACGCTGCTCATCACCCTCACATTTATTTCCTTCAGGTCAGCAAACACTAAAACTGCCGAGGAGCAAACCAGCACTGATAAAAGGAGACCGACTCCGAGCCTAGATTCCAAGAGTACGTCAAGCAACGAGACTAGGACTGGTGGGCTGATTGCAACGTAAAATGTCTCCTTCTCATTCAGCACCGCGACTGGTAGCGCGAAGAGCATCGCTAGGCATATGCTGCCTATTTGAATGTCTCCGAAAATATCATAGTTGCCTTGCAACAGATCCTTTTCGTGGAGGATGAAATGATTGTGGAATATGCGCTGAACTGTAACGTTATACAGGCTAAGTAAATTCCACAGATATTCCGATAGTGGGTACACACAGGTCCCTGTAGACGCCATCTGCGCGCATGCAACGCGGACGAAACTGTTTCTCAGTTCGCTGCGCTTTTCCGGTTTGGCATCATTGGCTTCCGGATGCTCGCCGCAACCCCTCGAGTATACAGACAAGTAGGAAGTTCCGCCCTGTCCGAAGTTTCGTATTCCGCTGACACCACTTTGTTGCCTTTGGCTGCGACCGCAGTAAAAATGTCGCTTCCGAGACATTTAAACAAATCGGCTGAGTGTGTTTCTCGCTCCGTTGCTTTCTCCTATCACTAGACAGTCAGCTAAGTAGGTTGATTCCGGTGACTTTAGGGTCGCTCAAAGGCAGGCGGAGTCGCTTTCGTATAGTCTAGGTATTAATACAGTTGTCTTGGTGCTCATGCGCCTGTTTGCTTTGACATATCGAAGAAAGTGACGTTCTGGAAGTGTCCATAATGTGGCTGACCAGGGTACTTGGTGGAGCCAGTAATGGTCTATGGAGTCCCAGTATCCTTTGCAAGTTATCAGCGCAGCCCTATCGTGTCGTGAGATGTGCGACTGAAGAGCTCGACGGATGTATGCTCTTTTGTCTTCATATTTAATGAATCCTCCAAGTGAGTCTTTTATTTCAATATTCACTGTAAGCATTAAAAAAACTGCCACAACTTGTGATATTCGTGGCATTTTTTTTTTTCAAATCGAACTCTTATAGCTACCGCCAATGTTCCGCAACGACCACAAGTGGATTCCCTCTAATGCACGGCCAGCCTTACATCATGTGGATGAAGAGTAGACCGATTGCACGAAAATAATATTGGAAAGAGAGATCACGGAACAGACCAATCGTAACTTGCTAGTTGATGTCCTCTATGGGCATTGTTTAAGTGTTGCTAACTGCTTTTGGCCTACATTTCCAAGCCGTGTGCTTCAAAACAGAAAGATAAAAGGCTTTCACTCAAAACCGACAAGGACTTGGGATTGTGTTCTCTAAATATAAATCCTGATCGGCGTTCTTAACACAGTTTAGTAATCATAGAGTGAAAAATTTACTCACTGCATTCATGATGCCTAACGAGAGGCTGCGCTGTAGTAAACATAGGGTATCGAGTTTTTTCTCAATAAAACGCCACAGACAATGTCATTTTTTTTAATTATCACAGAGATCAGTGTTCTAAACAATCGACCTTTCGGTGCTCATGCGCGGCTCTTGTCCCGCATATCATCAGAAGGCCCGGTAGCTATCGGCTTGCCTGTGGCCGTGAGGCGAAACTGTTTGCTTCTGTGAAGAACACGGTTCGGATGCACCAGCACAGATGGAGGTGACACCGCTCTGTTTTCGTCTCACACAGAAAATCCCTCAGCTATGCAAAAGACTTAATAACCGTTCTTGCTGCATATATGCTCCACGTCACACTGCCAATTGTGACGACGAGGAGCACATTTCCGAACAATGGATTTATCGACCTGTATACCCACACCGTACCACGTTCGAATGGAATTTCCAACATACATTTCGCGCATTCGACCTCCACAGATCGTCCCGATCTGATCATACGCTGCCACCGACCCGTGAATGAGGGTTCATTATGGGCCTCTGGTAGCTAGGTACCAACCGGAAGGTGGTACTGTTGGTGGTGGCACGTGCATCATAATGTTTCATTAAAAGCAAAATAGAGAAGATAAGCTTGTTGTTGAGGAGAGAAATTTCGTGTTTTCCAGATACTGAGACATAAGGGAGATTCTATTGAACTCAAACATAGCGAAATTGTTCTTTGAAAAAATACGTTCAATGTCATACAATAAGCATTTTCTGTACGCAGAACTTATGCTGTTCCCAAAACTCCACGCGCAACAATCTCTTAGGCTTTTGGCTTATAGCAGCGCTGTTCACTGCCGTTTTTTCTCGACATTACCTGCAATTCGCCGTGATTCTCGAAAACTTACTTACTTTGTGACTTTATAACAATCCATCTATTGTTCACGTCAGTTAACGATTTATTGGCTTCACTTTCTAACGTAAATGTAGAGGATGTCTTCTCCTTTGTTTTAAAGAGTGCCTACAATTACCTTTCAATAAATAAAGTGTTTGTGCCCTTCTAAACACTAAACTAAATTAACCTTTGATAAATCATGATTTTGAGTTCAAGAAGCGAGAGACAAAACATAGGTGCAAACGGGATGGTGTAATGTCCTCCTTCCATAAGGTTATCCTTCCTGCTCCTTGGTAAGAACTCGTTAGCGAGAGCTTGAAGTGGCCGCTGGGATATCGAATGTGCCAGGAGTAAATAAACGAAATAAGGTCTAGCATAGGCGCAGAATACCTGCGCAATGGGCCGCTAAGGTATGCGGTGAATTAGTTGAAATATGAAAATCAAATTACCATCAGACTGCGTAAAAACTTTCTTGGTAACAGTTGCCTTTCCAAGATATCTTAAGATAATAGCAAAACTACAGTATTTCATGTCCTATTGAAAACTGCGTGCTGAAATCAAATATTTTTACTTAAATAAAGTGCCGGGAATTTTTTAACTTTTTTGTAATCAAATAAGTTCTACCCATATTTTAAGTATATAACTAGCCCCTAGTTTTAAGCATCGATGTCCGCAAAAATTAAACCGCAAAAGCGAAAGGCCGAAGGTGTCGTCAAAGGTACATCTTTGTCACGGTTGTATGAAATGGAGTGGAAAGGGATTAGTTCTAAACTTTGATCTAGTCTCAAAAGAATTAACGTTCCCAATATAGAAAGGCTGCTACCAACTTCTTACTTGTCGATACACTTCTTGAAGGTGTCCTCATTAATTTAGGGAGCATTCTTGCCTACAAAACGTCTTAATGCTTATGCCCTTGCTTTGTAATTTAGGTCTCCTGCAGGTCTATAAACGGCGTAAAATACTTGCTGACGCTCTCTAATCTGCTCTATCATCTGCGTGATGTCAAATATAGCTCCGTAGTCGAGTTTCCCCGCATAAATACGGCTTACTGGGTGCGATGCTCACCTGGTGGAATTTATCTGGTTCAGCTAACTATTGTTTTTACATTCCATTCACAGCTTGTTCTTATCGAGTTCTTGTGATCGTATGAGTTTTTTTTTTTTAATTTGGCGATCGACGCTCACAGTCGCCCGTCAGATTCGCTGCATTTAACAGAGCCGTGAAGTGATACTTCCACTAGCTTTCAATTTCTCTGGGTTTATCCACACTTATCTATTCATTGCTTCCATTAGCATGATGTGGTGGACATTCTTTGTTAAATTCTAACTGTATAGCTCATATTTTACTTAATATTCATGCAGCTCACAAGTGGAGGAAGTAGTTGTGCTTCGCGATCTTGCTTGTGGCCGCTCGGGAGCCTAAAGCTGTTCTTCTGAGCAGCTTCGCTTCCTCGGGAACGTTTTCAGCGTGTACGGTATTCTCCCACATTCCGACAAGACCGCTGCAGTCTCCAGTTTCCCGCGCTCAACTGACAAAAAGACTCTTCGACGGTTTTTAAGGCTGTGCTATTACTATCGACGATTCGCCAAGAGTTCTCCAGAATAACCGAACCCTTAACAGCGCTGAACATAGACGACACACCTTTCTTGTGGGGAAGCGATAAAGAGGATGCTCTCGTGGAGCTCCGCCGCCGCCTACAACGTCCACTGATACTCGCCCATTTCGATCACGTCGCAGGAACCGACACACACACCGATGCCAGCAACGTAGGCCTTGGTGCGGTCCTAGTAAAGTGGCAGACGGCCCCGGACGAGTCATCGTTTACCCGAGCCGCACACTTTCGCATTCGGAATGCAACTACTCATCGACTGAGAAAGTGTCTTGCGGTACTGTGGGCCGTCCGTAAGTTCCGCTCATACGTCTACGGTGTACCGTTTCGCGTTGTCAGTGACCACTACTCGTTATCGTGGCTGGCCTGCCTAAAAGACCCCTCCGGGCGGTCGGCGAGGTGGAGCCCAGTTTTAAAGGAGTACGACGTAACGGTCGCGTACAAGTCGGGGAGTAATCACCAAGATGCGGATTGCTTATCACGTGCGCAGGTGGGCCTGGCTTCCCCGGAAATCTTTGAAGACTTCCCTTTCTTTGGTGCTGTTAGCGCAACCGATATGGCGCAGCTTCAAAGGGCGGACCTAGAGTTAGCGCCGCTCATCGCGTGCCTGGAAGGCTGCGATGGTCCCCGTGTTTTTCGTGTTTCCTGTAGTGTCCGGCCTATGGCAGCAGCCGTTAATGCACAAGCACGCAAAACGAATGAAAGGCGTGCGCCGCAACCTGCGCGAGGGGTATCTTGACCAGCCACGCACCGACGATCATGGGGAAATAAACGTCACTTCGCCACTGGAAACTTGGCTGCTCCTTCGCATGAACCACGCAATACAACAACTGGCGACGAGGATGGGACTTGAAGACGGCGTTCTTCAGTTTGGAAGGCAAGCGTTTCCGAAATTCACTTGGTGAAGAAAACTGTCTTTTTGCAGTGTGCGGAGCTTGTGACTGTCGTCATGGCTGCGGCCGAGGCAGCAGCGACGCACTTCGCTGGGCGACTGGGCCGGCTGGAACCTTTCGACGAGTCCACCAGCGATTGGGCTTAGTATGAAGAGCGGCATACGTCGTTCCTGATTGTCAAATGAGTACCCGACGGCGAAAACGTACAAGCCTTCTTGAGCAATATCGGTCCGAAGACCTACGGGTTGTTGAAGTTATTAACTGCTCCAGAAATGTCTTCTACGAAGAGTTTCGAAGACCTCAAGAAAGTTTTGAGTGACCACCTGTCCCCGGAGTCATCCGTCATTGGAGAACGGGCCAAGTTTCACCGGAGGTGTCAGCGAGAAGGCGGATCCTTATCTATGTATGTTGCCGAGCTTTGTGAACTGTCGCAAACGTGCGAGTTTGGAAGCGCCCTTCACGAGTCCCTTCGGGGCCGCTTCGTGTGCGGCCTTCTACGAGAAGACATGCAGCGAATGCTTTTCACGGAAGATAGGAAGCTTACGTTCCACAAAATGGTGGAGCGGGCTCTTGCAATGGAAGAGGCTGAGAAGAGTGCTCCTGAGGCATGCGAAACCGACGCCGCAGTCGGCGATGTGCACAAGGTGCAACCTAAGGCGCAGAAAACATGCAAAAGCTGCTTTCGCTCTGTTTCACCAAAAGACACGAGTGAAGCATGCCCTCTCTTGGACGCAACCTGTTTCAGTGGTAAAACTTTTTCTAAGGAGACGCAGATGAAAAACAATGTGAAGATGCTGACGGTTGTGTCGCGGAAAGCTTCGACCCTCAATCTAAACGGCGTGTCAGAAGCTCAGCGCGCCCCTGTCACCGCACAGATGACCGTTGTCAGTGTCTTGGTGAACATGGAGCTAGACACGGAAGTGGCGGTTTCCGTCCTGTCAAAGACTTAGATCTGTCAGCTCATTCCTTCGGCTGTACTGGAGCCTACTACACTTAAACTTCGTACCTACACAGGAGCACTGGCACGACCCCATGGGATCTATTCGGTCAGCGCGCAGCACGGCGACCATTCTGCAATTCTTCCGCTCTACGCCGTAGACAACAAAGGACCACCTCTACTATCCGGGAGTGGCTCCACGCCGTCCGGCTGGAGTGGGCGAAAATATGGAACCTGAACAAGATTACAAGGTCAGACACTCCTACTCATATCAGCGTAAAAGAGAGGTTTGACGCATTGCTGGCGAACTACCAACCCCTTTTCAAAGACGAGTCAGTCACGATAACAGAAGAGCGCGCCGAATTTTTTCTTAAATCTGATATGAAGCCGAGATTCCTAAAGTTAACAGCCTTGCCGGGAAGAGCATTTCTCGAACCTTGATCTCCACCGGGCCTATCATTAAGTGGTCATGTCTGAGTCTTCAAAACAATACCTCACGTTGAATACGTAGAAAGGATTGTTTGCCAGGCCATGTTAAAGATCCCCAGTTGGTCGAAATTATTCCTCAGCCCTCCACTACGGCACCTCTTTCTTCATTTCTTCTTTCACTTCCTCCTTTATCCCTTCTCTTACGGTGGGGTTCAGGTGTTCGCCGATATGTGAGACAAATACTGCGCCATTTCCTTTCCCTAGAAACCATTTTAATCTGCCCGCGTTTGGAGTTTCGTCCTCACCTGGGATATTCCAAAGAATAATTGACACCATGCTGAAGGGCTTACACGAGGTTTGCTGCCACATAGACGATATTCTGGTGGCTGGTAAAAACGACGAATAACATTTCATCAATCTCGAAGTGGTGTTAAAACGACTTCTTGAAAGAGGCGTTCGTGTCAAGAAAGAGAAGTGTTGTTCGTTTTTCCAACAGGAACTTCGCTACTCTGGGCACAGAATTGGCGCACACGGCATCTCGGCAACGACAGAGAAGGTTGACGCACTCCTCAAGGCTCCAGCCCCTAAAGACAGGAGCCGCCGCGGTGGCTGAGTGGTTATGGGGCTCGGCTGCCGGCCCAAAAGACGCGGGTTCGATCCCGCAATGGCGGTCGAATTTCGATGGAGGCGAAATTCTAGAGACCCGTGTGCTGTGCAATGTCAACGCACGTTAATGATCCCCAGGTGGTCGACATTTCCGGAGCCTTTCACTACGGCGTCCCTCACAGCCTGAGGCGCTTTGGGACGTTAAACCCCCATAAACCAAACCATAAACCTAAAGACAGGCAGCAGCTGCAGTCGTTCCTGGGGGTCTTGAATTTCTACGGCAAGTTCCTTCCAAACCTAGCAACGGTGGCGCAACCATTTTTCAAGTTGCTGCGTAAAAACACCCTGTGGTGCTGGGATGAGCGTTGCCAGGAAGTCTTCACCAGGATAAAAAGCTTGCTAGCCTCTCCGCCGACTTTGGCGCACTACGACCCGTGCAAACCGTTGCAGCTATCATGCGACACATTCGACTATTGTTAAGACACGGTTCTTTCTCATGTCTTGGATGATGGCAACACAAATCCAATCGCTTTCTTATCGCGTGCCTTGACCGATGCCGAAAAGAAATACCGCCAGCTTGAGAAAGAGGCCCTTGCAATATTATTTGGTGTTAAGAAGTTTCCTTTCTACGTTTACTGTCGTTCGTTCACATTAGTCACCGACCATAAACCCCTTCAAACAATCTTGGGAGCAACAACCAGCATTCCGACTATCGCGGCAGCGCGTTTGCAGCGCTGGGCTGTCACATTGTTAGCTTACCGGTATTCGCCCGGTACTTTCCAGAGCCCTCCCCTACGGCGTACCTCATAGCCTGAGTTGCTTTGGGACATAAAACCCCATAAACCAACCAACCAACCAACCAACCAACCAACCAACCAACCAACCAACCAACCAACCAACCAACCAACCAACCAACCAACCAACCAACCCAACCCAACCCGACGGACCGACTGACCGACCTACCAACCAACCAACCAGCCAACCAACCGGTATTCGCTTATCTTCAGAAAATCAAGCTACAATGCTGAAGCCGATTTTCGTTCGCGCATGCCACTATCAATGGTGAAAGACGAAACACAAGAAAGAGGAAACTTTTTATTCATTGCGGTTGCAATCAAAGCCAGTGTCAAGCCAGAACATTGCTCTAACAACAGTTCGGTCGGGACCCCTTGCTTTGTAAAGTGATAGGTTGTATAAATATGGGGTGGCCGGCGTCTGTGACTCAAAAAGATTTGAAGCCATTTTTTTTTTGACAGACGCAACGTGCTCACAGTTTACCAAGGCGGCATCATGTTCGGGATTCGAGTGATCGCGCCGGCAAAGTTGCGAAGCTTGCTGCTGGACGAACTCCACAAAGGGCACCCCGACATTGTGCACAGCAAGCAACTGGCGTGGCTACGTGTGGTGGCCGTCCGTCGAGGCAGACCTCGAGCATCGTGTCAAGGCCGGCGCAAGTTCCCAAGAACAACGTTGCAAGCCATACAAAGCGCGCCCGCATCCTTGGTCTTGACCGACAGGACCATGGCAGCGCGTACATATAGATTTTGCTGACTCCTTTTTGTGCGCAATGTTTCTTGTAGTCGTGTACGCGCACTCCAAGTGGCCGGAAGAGTTTGTTATGCTACAGTCGACAAATTGAGAGAGCTGTTTGCGTGGTTTTGGTTCCCAGAAACCATTGTCACTGATAACGGCCCGTGGTTGACTTCCGAAGAGTTTAAACTTTTTGTAAAAGAATTGGGCCGTCGTCACGTGCTTACAGCAGCGTTTCATCTCAGCTCCAATGGGCTAGCACGGCGTTTTATTCACACTTAAAAACGCACTTCATAAATCTAGCGGAGAGGACGCAATTGCATCTGAGGCTTCACAAGTTTTTCTTACCTATCACAATTCGCCCCATGCGACAACAATTCATTCACAAGCACTAGGACGACAGCTGCGAAATCGACTCGATGCGGTGAAGCCAGCGGTTGGAGGAAGGGCTGCATATAATCAATTCAAGCAACCCGTGGCTCGCCCACTTCGTGTTCGTCACATAGCAGTCGGTGACCGAGTGATGGCTCGCAATTATCGAGGCAGACCAAACTGGGTCCCTGGTGTTGTGTTAGGGCAGTCCGGCCCTTGGTCTTCTGCCGTTCGTGTTACTACACCTAGAGGCCGCTTAACATGGCGTCGTCACAACTACCAGCTGCTCGCGCGGACCACGGATCCGGACCGCGAGGCATCTGACCAGGAGGAATACGGGTTCCTGGCGTTTCCACCAAGCGCCGACCCAGTAACATCCTCCGCCCCTGCCACCAGTGGTCCTGCCGCTTCGCAAGAGATCCGGACGGCGGGTGCAAGACGCTACCCGACTAGAGACCGTCGGTCACCGGGCAGATATCAAGCTGGAGTTTAGCTTGTTAAATTAGCCAATACAAAATGGGAAGAAGGTGGTGTCCGGCTATCGCCGCAGTCGTTACTGCGCAGGCGCGAAAAACGAATAAAAGACATGCGCCGCAACCAACGTGCGGGCTTATCTCGACCAGCCACGCACCGACGAACATGCGGCAATAAACTTCGCTTCGCCCCTAGAAACTTGTCTGCTCCTTCACATGAACCACACAATACAACATTTCCCTCCGTGGGCTGCAATCTTGCAGACTACAAAACGGCGTCCTCTACAAGCGCTACTTTGAGAGCAACAGCCCCAATATTTCTGGTCGTTGTCCTGCCCCAGCTGCGACCCGATATCTTGAGCGCTTGTCACGACGAACCATCCGCCGGCCACCTGGGAGTCAGTCGTACCTTAGCAAGGATTCCGCAGAGGTGCTAGAGGCCCAGATTACTTCCAACAGTGCGGACATACGTCGAATCCTGTCGCGAATGCCAACGCCATAAGTCTCCACCCTTCAAACCCGTCGGATTTCTTCACTCCATAGCGCCTCGGAAGGCACGTTCCAATAAGCAGGAATAGACCTACTCGGCGCTGTCCCGAAGTCATCCACAGGAAAACTAGATTGCGGTCACGACGTAATATTTGATGCCGTATGCTGAGACAAGGGCGCTTGCAAACGGAACTGCTGTCGAAGTAGCCACGGTCTTGGTGCACAACATCGTGCTGCGTCATGGCGCCCCTGCGGTAATCATTACTGACCGTGGAGCTGCTTTCACGTCCCGCTTGACTCAGGCATTCGCGCAGTTCAACGAGTCGTGATTTCCTGGGCAATTCCACTTTTTGTCAGTCAGTTATCTAGCCTCATGCATTTTTAGGCTTTATTTTTCTTTAGTCTTCTTATAATTAATAAATACTTTCCAAAATGCAGCATATCACCTAGATTAAGTATTGAGAGAAGGACAAAGTGCAGGGGTTAAACTACACCTTGGCCAATCCCCGGCGTGGGTATGTGCCATATACCTGGGGTGAAGAAGAAGAAACTGGGTGACAGTGTTGTTCAGGCGTATTTTCGGCCTTTAACGTAGAAAATATCCCAAGCATTATATTCATCATTCTGCATTTCTTCGCTGCAGACTGGTATGAGGAGTGTTTTGCGTCGTGCATTTCTTCTTACACACAGGAAAACGTTTATCGGGGGAAATGACTGTTGAAACTTTGAGCTGAGCTGGCTCATGTTATGTTGTAGGCCATGTGAGATTAACCAAGCTAGGTCAGCTTAGTGAAGCCCTACAACAAAAATTTGGTTCCTTGTTGAGCGTTTTAAAAGAGAATATTCAGTGCTTTCTCTTTACCCTTGAGACCTGTCACCACACACTTAATTTCACAATTTTTGCCTTCCTTTGCTTTAAAAAATTTTCCCAATTAAAACTGTGCGTAAGACAGCCTAGCTATAGACACGGGTTTTCGTAAGAAGCGTTAGTTTTCAGCACTCTAATTTCAACGAGGGAGCGAGATTTCAAAATCGAAACAGACCGTGCTTAAAATAATACCAGACAAAGCAAATTCAACCTCCATTGGAAAAAGTTGCTGGTGCCTAAGCATTCCTAAGAACGAGATGTTGTGTGAAAGCACAGTTTTATCAGCTGGGTACCACCGCCAACTACCTGAAAGCGCGACGCCGTTGTCCACGGACCCAGTGGAGCCACGTATGCACGCCTTTAAAGTTTCTTCAGTGCCAATTTTCCCAATGTACGCAGGCGGCCTATTAGTCCAGTGCCGCGTTTCTGCAGCGATGTTGCGAACAACGCGCATTGCTCTACTGCCACGTTTCTGCCACAACATTGTCCGCGCCAGCGCATGGCTAGCGCGCACTTCTCGGCCGCTATCACCACATACCTATAAGTGCGAATATGAGTTTTAGAGTAGTATTCGTTGATGACGAATACGATATGCAATGGGCAACGCGGGAGTGTTGCGGTTAAACACCAGGTGTGTTCGGCTGCGGTAATAGCCTAATGCTCTCGCGCCGTCACCAGCGAAGCTGGTCTGTTCGCGCCGCCGCGAGTTTGAATCAGAGTCGGGGATTTTTTTGTAGCGAGAGATACACTACGCCAGCCGCTTCGCGAGGTCAGCCTGGCTGCGCGCAGGGCCGTGGCACCATCGCTCCGCGAGCTGTGCGCATGTGTGGAGTGAATTCATATCCCGCAGCTGGCGTGCGCGCCGCACGCCTCGCCGCTGCGCCGACGGCAGAGCAGACGCCGGCAGCCTCGTCAGCTGTGCGCATGCGTGATATGACGTCAGAGCACGCAGCTGGTGTTCGCGCCACGTGCCTAAATTAAGCTAGCATTGCGAGCCTTCAGCCTGACGGCGCCGTGGCTGGTCACATGGTGCGGAGCATCTGCCCGCGGCGGCCTGCCGAAACCGAATGGGGGCGGAGTGAAGAGGCGGAGAGCGGGAGAGAGTAAATCCACGTCCAGGGACGAGGATAAAGAAGTAACGCCCAGCGGAACGCAGCGACGAAAGACTGACTTTGCAATTGGACTGAGCGAGCCCCACTCGGCCAGCCGTAGCTATCACGTCACGCAAGGTCAAACCAGAGCTAGACCACCGCCATTTTTTATTAATTTTTATTTATTGATTTCACTTCCCCAAACCCGCAAATATCGCAAGACCTTGCTCGGCATTTACTCATCGGAATAGAGATTTCACACTACTAGATGTCTAAATCAGTGAATATAGTAACAGTACCAGCACATAAAGTCGTTATGTATGAAAAATTAAATTGAAATGAATTTTGTGTACCAATTTTTTTAAACATTATTAATTGAAACCTTTTCTTTAGACCGAGACAGATGTTTATGACCGAGTAATTCTATGCTCACCAGAGAAAATGCTGCGCTCCACAGTGACGGGGATCAACAAGGCACATAGTCGACGTCTAAGTACACAATTTCCTTCCCATGTGATTTTTTTCGAATCTGCGCGATCTGACGAAATGCTAACACAGCACAGCATGGAGAACGAATAGCTCTGGTTAAACCTGGAGTGCCGCGATAGCTACAATGGCCGAGCGGAACCCGGTCAGTCGAATTGCAAAGTCAGTCTTTCACCTCTGCGTTCCACTGCCGTGCCTCTTCATCTTCGTCCCTGGACGTGGATTCACTCTCTCACCCCTCTCCGCTCCTCCACAACTCGGTTTCGCCGGCGTGCCATGGTATCCAAGGCGCCGCTACGCTGAAGGCTCGAAATGCTAGCGCAATGTAGGCGCGCGGCGCGCACATCAGCTCCGTGTTCGGACGTCACTCCGCGCATGCGCACAACTGACCAGGAGGGCGGCGTCTGCTCCGCCGACGGCGAAGCGGTGAGGCGCGCGAACCGGCTGCGGGCTATGACGTTACTCAGCGCATGCGCACAGCTGGCGGAGCTGTGGTGCCACCCTCAGCGCGCAGCCGCGCTGACCTCGCTAAGCGGTTGGCGTAGTGTAGCTATCGCCACAATAGAAACGGTGCGCACATAATTATTTATATTGAGAGCAGGCAGAAAGCGCAGCGAAGGGAATGACGCAAAGAAATAGCGCAGCCGAGAAAGCATGGGGCTAAGCAGTAGGCAGTGCGCAGTAGCAATCGACAACATCAAGACTAATCGGCCCCGTATTCGAAACGTATTGGTAACGGTCGGTCCTATTAACGACCAGAATGAAACCATCTATCACCAATATAGGGCGGATTACCTCTGCTACTTACACTCCTACTTGCCTCTTCCCTCCCAACGCTCGGATGCTAACGAGTGGGGATATATAGTGTCGCCCAGACCGTCCTGCTCGCCATAAAGGGGGTTGAAAACCACGGTACCTCCCAAATCCTCTCTAGCCAGTCAATTCGCCTTTAGCGGTCCTTGTTTTGGAGTGTTTCAGAGCATCTTCAATGTCTCTTCTGAAGGATGAAAGACTCGCAGCAGAGAATTGGTGCCGCCGACTCACTCACGCCCGGTGCGACCGCTGTGGTCGCCCACGACTGAGGCCGGACTGAGCAAGCTTTAGGAAGAATTGTTGAAAGTTGGTATTTTGGGAAAAGAGTAGCGTGTTAAGGCTTTAATCCAATACGTCTACACATTCCGTAATGCTCGTGCAGTAACCCAGTGCTCGAATGGCGCATTCCAATCTGCAATGTGCACCAGAGCTCTCTCAACCTGCGCGGGAGCAATAAATGCGCCTTGACGTCGGGAAATGGAAATTCGCGATTGGTGAAATCAAAACAGTACGCTGTATAAAACTCGTGATAACGTATTAGCAATAAGGCAGGAGATAAAGCGATCAAATATTTGGCAAGAAACACGGCCTCTAGAAAGCGTTAGAGCGCAGTTGCAGCTACAGTTCATAAAACCGATGCTCCTGTACTGTGCTGGTCTCGATGAGGGAAACGCCGCTAGAATTCCCAAGAAGAGCCAGGCCACCATCCCTGCTGTAATTACCCCGGCAGTTGGATCTATGGGGCAGAGGCGAACAAAAGCAAGCATATTTCATGCGCCGAGAGTGCGCTTTGTAGCATCCCACTGTAATATGGCAAGTGCAACTTGGAAAAATGGGCTGTACCAAAAGAAATAATTGCGGAAGCATTTCCTGTCGCTAACAAAACACGCATCAACCCATTGACCTCGCAATTCGTCTCTCGTCCAACTCTACCTCCATTCAAAGACCACAAGCGCTTTATTCACCGTGATCAGCTCACATGGCAGTTATTTGAGGCACTTCACGTCGAAATATTTGGCCAATGCGATATTCTCGAAGACAGTCGCAATTAGCAGCACTGGAAGCGAACTTTCGAGACACCTCAGCAAACCCGACTAGCCATCGAAATTTAGTGGTCGGATGGTCAGGTTCAAGCAAAAGTAAAATCAAAGGGACCAGAAAAAAATTGGCTGTGCGTTAGCTCCCGTTAAGCCTGGAGTGACGCGGTAGCTACAGCTTGCCGAGTGGAACTCGCTCACTCGAAATGCAACGTCAGTCTTCCGCCGCTGCGTTTCGCTAGGCGTTCCTTCTTCATCTTCGACCCTGGACGTGGATTCACTCTCCCCCTCTCCTGCCCTCCACTCCCAACCCACTCGGTTTCGCCGGCAGCTGCCACGGTGGCCACGGCGCCGCCACGCTGAAGGCTTGAAATACAAGCGTAAATTAGGCTCGCGGCGCAGACACCAGCTGCGGGCTATGATGTCACTCCGCGCATGCGCACAGCTGGCGGAGCGCTGGTGCCACGGCCCAGCGCGCAGCCACGCTGACCTCGCGAAGTGGCTGGCGTAGTGGAGCTATCGCTACAAAAGTTTATGCCGCACAGAATCTAGCTGATAACCAGTGATGAGGCCATGGAAACAAGCGAAGCAAAGAAGAAAATATTGTCATGAATATTACGCGCCACACAATCGAGGACAGAAGAACTGGTCCAGAACTGCCGAGCGGCCGCAACCAAGATGGTGATGTACTTCTACTTCCACTTCTGAGCTGTATCATTGCTTTCTTCTCTGCATCATCGCCTCGATGTGGCCTGCTTTCACAGTGGGAAAAAGGGGTTAGATGCGCAAGGTTAAACACAGGTACCACGGCACAGAACCGGCTGCACTCAGCCTCAAGTACAATCAGAAAGACGGTCGTTGTACGGCTTCATACGAACGACATCCACAACGTCCAGACGCGGTAGTCGGCGCAATGTGCGGGTTAAGGTTGCCGGTGAAACTTCGTACGTCACGTCGCTAATGAGGCGGAGAACACGGTAAGGAGCGAAATATCGGCGCAGTAATTTTTCAGACAGCCCACGGCGACGAACTGGCGTCCAAACCCACGCATGGTCGCCTGGCGCGTACGTAACAAATCGCCTTCCGAGATTGTAGCGGTCAGTGTAGAATAGCTGTTGACAGTGTATTCGCTGCCTGGCCAGATGACGTGCTTCTTCAGCCCGCTAAACGAAAGCGGCGACGTCAACATGAGGCACGCGATCACCCTCAGGGCCGACGGGCAATATGCCGTCCAAAGAACTAATAACTGGACGACTGAAGACATGCTGGAAGGGCGTGAGCCGCCTTATCTCCTGCAGGGCCGTATTGTAAGCGAATGTTACGCATGGGAAAATTTGGTCTAACGTTTTATACTCCACATCCACGTATTGTAAGCGAATGTTACGCATGGGAGAATTTGGTCCAACGTTTTATACTCCACATCCACGTATATGGACAGCATGTCGTCCAGGGTTCTGTAAAGGCTTTCCGCCAAGCTATTTGACTGTAGGTGATACGCCGGAGTACGCCTATTGGTGGTGTGGGTCCGATCGGAAAATGCCTGAGTCAAGCGGGCCGTGAAGGCAGCTTCACGGTCAGTAATGATAACCTCAGGGGCGCCATCACGCAGCACGTTGTTGTGTACAAAAAAACATGGCTGCTTCGACAGCAGTTCCGTTTGCAAGCGCCGTTATCTCAGAGCACCAGTTCAAAAAATGGCTGTTGTGTAGGTCTGGTTAAATCTGCAGCGACGCGAGAACTCCAGCTGGCAGAGTGGGACTCGCTCAATCAAAATGCAAAGTCAGTCTTTCGCCGCTGCGTTTCGCTGGGCGTTCCTTCTTCATCTTCACCCCTGGACGTGGATTAACTCTCTCCGCCTCTCCACTCCTCCCCCACACGGTTTCGCCGGCCCGCCGCACCGCCGTCATCTGCTGCGCACCACGGGAACAACTCACCCGTGGAGAGACCGGTGCTTCGCCTTCTGTTGCCAAGCGTTCTCTTTGCCCTGGTGGTCTCTGCAATCCAGCCTTTTGGTGCCGTATACAGAAAGGTGTTGTTTGATGGCTTCGATAAACCCTTCCACAAAGATATCCGGCACAATTTCAATATTTGGGCAGCTCGCGCCACTCACACCGCTCGCACTGGCATCCGCCATTTTTCTCCGCGCGATGCATTGCGGGTCGACGCGGTCATCGGTGCCGGCGCGCAATTTGAGCAGGAGCCAAATCTGCGCCGGGCCCGCGGGGCACGCTGGCAGCCGCCGGTTACGTTGGCCGCTGCACTGCGTCGAACTATAGACGGAACTTTTTCACCAACGCAGCGTGCGCACGCGCGCGCGCTTGCTTGCGTTACGTCGGACTATATTCGCGCCTTTAGCGCGCTGACCTCGCGAAGTCGCTGGCGTAGTGTAGCTATCGTTACAATAATCTTTCGCGACAGCAATTCAACATTTTCCAGTGGATGACTTCTGGACAGGGCCGAGTAGGCCCATTCCTGCTTGTTGGAAAGGTGCCTTCCGAGGCGCTATGGGGTGAAGAAATCTGGCGGGTTTGAAGAGTAGAGACTTATGGCGTTGGCAGTCGCGACAGGTTTCGACGTATGTCCACACTTATGGAAGTAATCTGGGCCTGTAGTACCTTTCCCGAATCTTTGCTAAGGTAGGACTGACTCCCAGGTGGCCGGTAGATGGTTCGTCGTGACAAGTGCTCAAAATATAGGGTCGCATCTGTGCCGGGAATACGAGCAGAAATGTTACGGTGTTGCTCTCAAAGATGCGCGTGTAGAGGACGCCGTTATGAAGAGTGAAAGATTGCAGCCCACGAAGGAAAACAAGCAGAACACGGGGACCATCGCGGTCTTCCAGGTACGCGATGAGCGGCGCTAACTCTGGGTCCGCCCTTTGAAGCTGCGCCATATCGGTTGCGCTAACATCACCAAGGAAAGGGAAGTCTTCATTGATCTACGGAGAAGCCAGGCCCACTTGCGCACGTGATAAGCAATCCGCATCTTGGTGATTACTCCCCGATTTGTACGCGACCGTTACGTCGTACTCCACCAAAACTGGGCTCCACCTCGCCGACCGCCCGGAGAGGTCTTGTAGGCAGGCCAGCCACGATAACGAGTAGTGGTCACTGACAACGCGAAAGGTTACACCGTAGACGTATGAGCGGAACTTACTGACGGCCCACAGTACCGCAAGACACTTTCTCAGTCGCTGAGTAGTTGCGTTCCGAGCGCGAAAGTGTGCGGCTCGGGTAAGCTATGACTCGTTCGGTGCCGTCTGCCACTTTACCAGGACCGCAACAAGGCTTACGTTGCTGGCATCGGTGTGTGTGTCGGTTCCTGCGACCTCATCGAAATGGGCGAGTATCAGTAGACGTTGTAGGCGGCGGCGGAGCTCCATGAAAGCATCCTGTTGGTCACTTCCCCACAAGAAAGGTGTGTCGTCTATGGTCAGCGCTGTTAAGTGTTCAGTTATTCTGGAGAAATATTGACGAATCGTTGATAGTAAGAGCACAGCCCCAAAAACCGTCGAAGAGTCTCTTTGACTGTTGGGCGTGGGAAACTGGAGACGGCAGCTGTCTTGTCGGAATCTGGGAGAATACCGTGCGCGCTGACAACATGCCCGAGGAAGCGAAGCTCCTCAGAAGGACAGCTCCAGGCTGCCGAGCGGCCGCAAGTTGTTGTTGTTGGCCTCAAACAATGCTGGCACATAACACTGCGGGGAAGTGGTCAAGACACAGGCGATTAATTGCGGGATACAGGAACGTTTTGTCAGGAAAAAGGAGTAATAGTATGTAGGCTGATAGATTGAAAGATGCAGGGACCGGGGTCCTATTAACAACTAGACGGAAGACGGGACAATAGCCTAATGTGCATAATAGTATTAAATGCCTGTAATATTTCAGTTTCGTACTGACTGAGAGCCGGAAAAAGAAATTAAAATGGCAAGATGGTGAAGCACATCTACTTCCTCACTTCTGAGCTACATGAATATTAAGTAAGATGTGCGCTAATAGTGAGAATGCCACAAAGGACGTCCAACACATCATGTAGGTGGAAGCAATAAACATAGAAGTGCGGAGAAAGCCAGATAAATTGAAATCGAGTGGAAGTATCACTTCACAGCGCTGTTAAATGCAGCGAATGCGACGAGCTAATATGCAGGTCGATCGCGAAATTTTAAAGGAACTCATATGATCACAAGAATTCGACAGGAACCAGTTGAGAATGCAATGTAAGAAGAATAGTTAGCTGAACCAGGTAAATTCCACCAGGTGAGCATCCCACCCAGCAAGTCGTATTTATGCCGGGAAACTCGACTACCGATGCGGTCTTTGACCTGATGCAGATGATAGAACAGATTCTAGAGAGTCAGCAAGTTTTTTACGTCGTTTATAGACCTGGAGGAGGCCTACGTTACAAAGCAAGGGCATAAACATTCAGACGTTTTATAGGCAAGAATGCTGCATTAAACGATGAGTGCACCTTCAAGAAGTGTATCGACAAGTCAGAAGTTGGTAGCTGCCTCGTATTAAGTGGGAACGTTACTACTTTTGAGACTAGATCACTAGATCAAAGTTGAGGACTGATCCCTTTTCTCTCCAGTTTATACGACCATGACAAAGATTACCTCAGACTAGGGACTAGTTGTTTGCTTAAATTAAGGGCAGAAGTTATATTATTATTAAAACAGTTGAAAATGCTCGGCCCTTTTTTTGAGTAAGGATAGTTGATTTCAGCCCGCATTTTTCAATAAGACATGTAATGCTGCAATTTTGCTAATATCTTCCTAACAAGTCCTGAAAAGGCAACTGTTACCAAGGAAGTTTGCACTTAGCATTTTTCAGTAAGACATGTAATGCTGCAGTTTTGCTAATATCTTCCTAACAAGTCCTGAAAAGGCAACTGTTACCAAGAAAGTTAGCACTTAGTCTGCGTTTAAGTTCATTTGATTATTACAACTAATTCACCGCATATCTTGGAAGACCCTTGTGGAGGTATTCTGAGAATATGCTAGACCTGATTACATTTCTTTACAGCGAGCACATACGATGTCAAAGCGGCCACTTCAAACTCTCGCTAACGAGCTGTTACCATGGAGCAGGAAGGATAACCTTATGCAAGGAGGTCATTACACCGTCCCGTTTTTTGAAAGGTAATTTAATGCACTGTTTAAAAATAAGGACAAGACATCCTCTACGTTTACATTAAAAAGCGAAGACGAGAAAACGTGAACTGGCACAAAAAAATGTGGATTTATATTAAGTCCCAAAGTTAGTTTTTCCAAGAATCAAGGCAAATTACAGGTAATTTCGAGAACAAACGGTAGTGAACTACGCTGCTGTATGCAAAGAGCCTAAAAATATGTTACGCATCGAGTATTGAAACAGGATATGTTCCGCCTACAGAAAATGTTTATTCCATAATATTTAATGTGTTTTTTCCAAAATGTATTTCGGCATATTTGAGTTCAATAGAGAGTTCGCCTACATCTCAGTATCTGAAAAATACGAATCTTTTCTCGTCAACAGCAACAGGCTTATCTTCTCCATTCTGCTTTTAATAAAAGATGCTGATGCACGTGCTGCCACCACCTGCGCCACCTTCCGGTTGGTACTCCGCTACCAGAGGCCCTTAATGGACGCTCATTTACGGATCGATGGCGGCATATGATCATATCGGGACGACCTGTGTGCGTGAAACGCACGAAATGTATTTTGTAAATTCCATTCGAACGTGGTACGGTGTGGGTATATTGGTCGATAAATCCATTGTTTGGAATTGTGCGCCTCGTCGTCACAGATTGGCAGTGTGACGTGGAGCATGTATGCAGCGAGGACGCTCATTAAGTATCCTGCGTAGCTGAGGGATTCTATGTGTGAGACAAAAATAGAGTCGTGTCACCTCCACCTGTGCTGACGCCTTCGAGCCGTGTTCGTGACAGCGTAAAAGTTAGGCTTCAGGAAGACAGGCAAGCCGATAACAACCGGGCCTTCTGACGATATGCGGGACAAGAGCAGTGCATAAACACCGAAACATCCATTGTTTAGAACACTCAGCTTTGTGATAATTTAAGAAACTTAGATTGTCTGCGGTGCTTGATTACTAAAAACTCGATACCCTATGTTTACAGTATTGCTGCCTCTAGTTAGGCACCATGATAGCAGTGAGTAACTTTTTCACTCTATGATTACTTAACTTTGTTAAGAACGCCGATCAGGATTTGTGTTTGTAGAACAGAATCCTAAGTCTTTGTCTGTTTTGAGTTAGAGAGTTTTATTTTCTGATTCGAAGCACACCGCTTGGAAATGTAGGTCAAAAGCAGTTAGCAACATTTAAACAATGCCCATAGAGGACATCAACTAGCAAGTTACGATACCTCTGTTCCGTGATCTCTCCTTCAAATACTATTTTCTTGCAATCGGTCTACTCTTCAACCACATGATGTAAGGCTGGCCGTACATTAGAGGGAATCCCCTTGTGGTCATCGAGGAACACTCGCGTTAGCCATAAGGGTTCGATTTGAAAAAATGCCACGAATATCAAAAGTTGTGGTTGTTTTTTTAATGCTTACAGTGTGTATTGAAATACAAGCCTCACTTGGAGGATTCATAGAATATGAAGACAAAAGAGCATACATCCTGCGTGCTCTTCAGTGGCAAATCTCGCGGCACGATAGGGCTGCGCTGATAACTTGCAAAGAATACTGGGACTCCAATGACCATTACTGGCTCCACCAAGTACCCTGGCCTGTCACATTATGGACACTTCCGAGACGTCACTTTCTTCGATATGTCCAAGCAAACAGGCGCATCGGCATCAAGACAACTGTATTAGTACCTAGACTATACGAAAGCGACTCTGCCTGCATTAGAGCGACCCTAAGCTCACCGGAATCAACCTACTTAGTTGTCTGGCTAGTGATAGAAGAAAGCAACGGAGCGAGCAACACACTCAGCCGATTTGTTTCAATGTCTCGGAAGCGATTCTTTTACTGCGGTCGCAGCCAAATACAACAAAGTGATATCAGCGGAATACAAAAATTCCGACCGGGCGGAACTTCCTACTTGTCTGTTTACTCGAGGGGTTGCGGCGAGCGTGCGGAAGCCAATGATGCCAGACTGAAAAAGCGCAGCGAGCTGAGAAACAGTTTAGTCCGCGTTGCATGCACGCAGCTAGCGTCTACAGGGACCTGTGTGTACCCACTATCGGAATATCTGTGGAATTTACTTAGCCTGTATAACGTTACAGTTCGGCGCATATTCCACGAAGATTTCATTCTCCACGAAAAGGATCTCTTGCAAGGCAACTATGATATTTTCGGAGACATTCAAATAGGCAGCATATGGCTAGCGATGCTCTTCGCGCTACCAGTCGCGGTGCTGAATGAAAAGGAGACATTTTACGTTGCAAGCAGCCCACCAGTCCTAGTCTCGTTGCTTGACGTACTCTTGGAATCTAGGCTCGGAGTCGGTCTCCTTTTATCAGTGTTGGTTTGCTCCTCGGCAGTTTTAGTGTTTGCTGACCTGAAGGAAAGAAATGTGATGGTGATGAGCAGCGTTACCGATTCACTGATGTTTCATATAGCTTCCTTTTACTCAACGTCTTTCCCGCTTCCTCACAGAAGGCGTTCAAAGTTCTTGCGAGGGATTATGTATGGCATGTGGATGACGGCAATCATCCCTCTTTCGAGCTATTTTCGGAGCGAGCTCGTTTCGAGGCTCAGCATACAGACACCCAATGACGTGGTCGACACTCTTGAAGAGCTTGAGAACGCTTTAGACCTCAAAAAGTTGACTCCATGCACCACAAAGGGCACCTTTACAGACACCCTCATTTCGAATGAAATTAACACAAGCCCGCTTTACTTAAAACTTCGGTCAGCGTTCAAAGAGAACAAGGAAAAAGGTAATTTAAGGTTTAAAGATATACTAGACTGCTTCTCGTGCGCTCGACAGCAAGGACATGCATGTTTTTCGATGGCGTGGCCAAGGTGCTACTTGCTGAAATGGGGACATGGGCTTGTGCAGTCAAGAGAACATCTCAGCTCAACTTGGTATTTCACACCAGTTCGCAAGAATTTTCCTTTTTTGCGGGGATACCACGAGTTTCTGCGCAGAATAGACGAAGCATCGCTTTTAAGAACGTTAAAAGCGTTGGACTTCAGAACGTGTATTTCCCTGAAAAATCACGGTGATAGCAGCGCACTGCATTTGGTGCAATCTGCCGAGTTGCAGCGTTTTGTTTTACTCTTTATCACTTTTTGGGGTGTCGCGATTGCAGTTTTTTTCTTGGAATTGGTCGTTAGTTGGAGGTTGCACGCAGTCAGAAGAACTAATTGAGAAAATAGTTTACGACTGTGTGAAACTTCAGTGTAATGACAAAATATAATACTAAATAAGGGCAGCCTATAGAGTTTCCGGTATAAATGATCCAGCAGAAACATTCATCGCTTTCGTGTTGCTCTTTAGATCTCCCGCTGCCTTCTTCAAGCACAAATGTCGACAATGATGCCGGTGTTTCGAAAGAATTACAGAGAAGTAACTATAAGAGCTTTTTTTTTAGATCTGAGAAGGAAACTAAGGGGGCCCGTGTCAGCCTCTGCGAGAGGCTGACAAGGGTTTTCGCTGATCAAATCAGTCGTCGTAGAAAAGCTGTTCCCGCCTTCACCGAATGATCCACACAGATTTACGTTGCGCTGTGCTGGATTGCCCTGCGGAGTCTTTAGGCAAGGGGCACTGAGCAAAAAAAAGGAATTGCAAAAAGTACGCATTGCTGGAATTCTTTTGGTGAACTGCTGTGTTTTCAGCAAAAAATGTTTTGTTGTATTAAAAATACGAAATTTCTATATAAGATTGATGGCAAAGTAGTTAAGCAATTAAAGAATAAAAGGATTTAGGCTTTGCAACGACATCAAAGCTTAGACAGCACACATTGACAACGCATCCTCTACAGCTCGTGAAAAAATAGTCTTGAAAGCTAAGTTACGAAGGTCATCAAGTGACCTGAAAATTAAGGCGTACGACGCCATAGTAAGACCTTCTCTACAATACGCAAGCATTTTTTGGGACACTCGACGACGGTAGATACCGAAAACAGAGAAAAACTTCAGAGGTTAGTCGCTCATTTTGTACATGACCGCTACATACGCTGGTGTCACGGATCTCTCCGGAAAACACTCGGACCGAAAGAATGGACTAGGCAACGGGTGTACCCACACAAACGCACATTTAATACAGCCTACGTGACACACACACTAGAACACAAAACTAACACAAAACGCAAAGGCTATAATACACACGACCCGGGCACACTACTACCAGCGTCTACTACGAGCCTTCAACTATTCGTGGTCGGCGTTCCTGCTCACGGTTGGTTCGGTGCGGCTGCGGCGTTGTATGGATCCCGTTGCCGGCGTCGAGGCGGAGTTCGGCGTGCTTGGGCTGGCTTTGCTGGCGGCGTTCGACGTGCTTGGGCTGGCGTCGCTGGCGGCGTCCCTGGCTGTGTCGTGCAAGCTATCGGTTCAAGCGCCCGTGGAGGTGATGCCGGTGTTGTTGGCGCTGGGGGCACCACCCGGATGGGTGGCAACAGCGCTGGAGACGCCGCTGGCCGTAGCAGGTGGTAGCGTCCTCCGTTGACTCCCCGGAACGGGCTCAGGCACGGCAGGAAGTCCACGATGCGATGTCGTCGAACGCGAGCTCACCGGAGCAGTAGCCGGCGTCGCTCTCTTCCCGCTGATGGGTCCCTGACCCGCCGGAGCCTCCGCTTCTCTGCTGTTCCTCCCTGGTGCCTCGCTCTCGCTCGCCCTTTTATAACCTCGGTGTTAGTCCACGTAAGCCTTGTCGTCGTCTTCTCTTCTGCACCAAACATCTCTCTCCACCTCACCGAATGCTTCTCCACCAATCATCTCTCTCCAACTCAACGAATGCTTCTTCCTCTTCTTTATTCTTCGGTTAATTTTCGTCGTCTTCTTCACACCTTTTAACTTTAAAATTTAATTTAGGCTCATTAATATATGTGACAAGGGCCCCTCTCTCAAGAGAATTTCCATGAAAAACTGCTCACGTCACCCTCATCTCCAAGTCATCCAGCCAGCCGACTATCTCCTGTGGCGATTCTGAACCCAGCACACACCACACCGCAGATTTCCAGCACGCACCAAACGCACAACACTAACACAGCACACCAAATTGCGTTTTCAGAACACTAACACACCACTGCCGCTGTCCGTACAGAGTCCTTAATAAACATGTTCGCGTCCACAACACACTCGCTTGTATAATCACATAACACTAACAAGAGCAACAACAGCAGCACGATAAATCCCAGAGATACATTAGCACAACAACAACAAGATACATGCCAGAAATACCTAGAGCTGTTCAGTTGGCTCTACAGATGAAGTCCGCTCCAACATTGTCTTCTGTCTTCATTGAAATTGCGGTGTACTAGTACCTTATCCCACCCCCGCAATGTCATTAGCCCCTCTTTGAAACGGTAGGTCGATGGCTGGCATCTTGTCCAGAGGTACGCGACCAACTCTTCCCTTCGGAACTGTACGCTGGCACACGTCACATGAGCGAACAAAGCGCTTAACGTCACTCTGAACACCCGGCCAAAGGAACTCCTCGGTGATCCTAGACACCGTTTTTTGAACACCCTGGTGTCCGGCCATAATGGCGTCATGTCCTAAGCGTAGCACGGTCTCTCGCATATCTCTCGGTAACACCAGCTGTTGGACCCGCCTCCCTGAACTAAATATGCATTCCCTGTGCAAAAGACCATTTACCAATTGATACTCGAATGACGTCCGACTCTTCTTTCTTTTCACCTTTACCCCACTCTTTGGAAGCAGGTCTTCAGGCTCGGGTCTTCTTTTTGCCTAATTGCAATTTCGCCCGGTGTTGCGCTCAGGCACATCGTAACAGTAGTAGAGAGCGGACGCTGCGTTGCTCGGGTTGTCGCTTGAGCTCTTGTCTCCACTGCCGACGAGAAACTACCTGCACCCATCTGAGCTGTCGCGGGCCTTTCCTCCTTTGGATGTTCTTCAATGTCGAGCATCCTCCACTCGGGATCGGGGTCTTCGACACCTCTTGCACCCGTAATGTTCCCCAAGATGAGATCGTAGATGGGTTGGTCTACGCACTTTGCCACTACCTGCCCAGTATAATATGGCGTCGACACTAGAATCCTAGCTTCAGGACGGCACCTTACTGTGCTGTCTACCAGAGTGACGGCCGACGCTTCCCCTGTAAGATCCTCGTCCTTCACCAGGCTTCTACGAACCAAGACTGTGTTAGCTCCGCTGTCTCTAAGGACCAACATAGGACGGTCCCCTATTTGCCCAACCACCACTCCACTGGCATTGCTGCTTTAGACTTGGGTGTTCCACTCACTGCCTCATTTTCCAGCGGCGTTTCCTCTCCTTTCAGCTGTAGAACTTAGGGTGGCGTGACAAGGTCTACCCTAGAGTCGACAACGCATGCAGCTCGGTCCTGCGTTCTGTATCAGCACTCATCCAGAGTATGACCCCTCCTCTTGCAACCTTGACAAACAACCTGTGTTTTTTGGGCAGCACTACTAGTCCGACAGTCAGCTGCACGATGTCCCACCTTGCCGCAGAGAAAACACCTTACTGGCGCCTTAGACGCACCGCCATAACCTCTTGGTTTTGCCGCATCTGTCTAGGACCTTTTGGGTTTCCTCCTTTGCCTTACTCAAATTTCTTAACCCTTGAGCATCGAGGAATTGGTCTGCAGCGTCGGCGAACTCTTCCAACGAACACAACTTTCTTTCAGGAATAGCGCCAACTTTTAGCTGCAGCACGCTAAAAATTGCTCTGTTACTAGCTTGTCACGCACCCCTTCAAAACTCTTTTCTGTGTTTGACATATCAAGCCACCTATCAAAATAGTTGGTCAGCCTGCAGGAAAACTGCTTCGCGGTTTCCGAATCCTCAGGTTTCGCGGTGCGAAATCTCTCACGAAAACGTTCTGCCGTAAGCCTAAATCATTGGAGGAGTGCCTTTTTGACTTTCTCGTAGTCCATGGAATCAGCAGCAGACATCCTTCCAAACATATTCAGCGCCTCTCCGACTAAACACATGCTCAATGCCGTGGCCCATTCACTGCGCTCCCAGCCTTGCCCCAAAGCTATCCGCTCGAATCGTTGCAGATATGCAACCAAGTCATCTCTCTTGTCATCGAAAGGAGCAATCAGCTTTCTTGGACAAACTCTGCCCGGTCTAGGAGATTCTGTACCCGCTAATGAACGCTGATCATTGTCCGTGATCTCCTCATATCCTCCGGCGACATGCGCCTCTTTCCACAAAATAAACCCCTTCTCCCGTTCTATCCTTCTTTTCTCCTGTTCTTCGGCCTCGCGGGCTCTTCTATAGCTTCTCGATCTTCTGCATCGCGAGCTCTTTTCGCCTCGCGCTCTTCTGCATCACGAGCTCTTTTCTCTGCTCGCTCTACTGCCTCGCGAGCGTCTGCGCGTGCTTGCGCCCTTTCCTCTCTCTGCCTATCTGCCTCCTCTCTCTGCCTCTTTTCCTCCTCTTTCTTCCTCTTTCCCTCCTCGTAATAGAGACGCATCGCCTCTTTCTTGCTTAACGCTAGCTTGAGCGCCAGTTCTAACGTTTTTGCCAAATCCATACTTTCTGCCATCGAGAGATCGGAAAAATCCGAGACAAAGCAAAAAAGAAAAAAGGAAATGAATCCTGGCACCGGTTCGCCACTTATCTTCGTCACGGATCTCTCCGGAGAACACTCGGACCAAAAGAATGGACTAGGCGACGGGTGTACCTACACAAACGCACATTTAATACAGCCTACGTGACACACACACAAGAACACAAAACTGACACAACTACCACAAAACAAAAGTCTATAATTACACACGACCCGGGCACACTACTACCAGCGTCTACTACTATCGTTCTACTATTCGTGGTTGGCGTTCGTGCTCACGGTTGGTTCGGTGCGGCTGCGGCGTTGTATGGATCCAGTATCCGGCGTCGAGGCGGCGTTCGGCGTGCTTGGGCTGGCTTTGCTGGCGGCGTTCGACGTGCTTGGGCTGGGGTCGCTGGCGGCGTAGCTGACTGTGTCTTACAAGCTCCCGGTCCAAGCGCCCGTGGAGGTGATGCTGGTGTTGTCGGCGTTGGGGGCACCATCCGGATGGGTGGCAACAGCGCTGGAGACACCCCTGGCCGTAGCAGGTGGTAGCGTCCGCCGTTTGCTCCCCGGAACGGGCTCAGGCACGGCAGGAAGTCCACGATGCGATGTCGTAGAACGCGAGCTCACCGGAGCAGTAGCCGGCGTCACTCTCTTCCAGCAGATGTGTCCCTGACCCGCCGGAGCCTCCGCTTCTCTGCTGTTCCCCCCTGGTGCCTCGCTCTCACTCGCCCTTTTATAACCTCGGTGTTAGTCAACGTAAGCCTTGTCGTCGTCTTCTTCTCTTCTCCACCAATCATCTCTCTCCACCTCACCGAACGCTTCTCCATCAATCATCTCTCTCCACCTCAACGAATGCTTCTTCTTCCTCTTCTTTATTCTTCGGTTAATTTGCGTGGTATTCTTCACACCTTTTTTCTTTAAATTTTAATTTAGGCTGCCTAAAATGTGTGTCCCCTGGGAGTCTCCGTTTGCTACGTTACATGAAGCACAGCCAGAGTGCTTGAAAGCACGGCAAGAAATCGCTGAAATTTATTTCTCAGTCGCCAATAGTTTTCGAAATTGAGGGCAGATCTCCGTGAATACATAATTAAGCACACAATTAAAGAGACTTGTCACAGGCGCTGAACAATATTGGCAAGGAAATTCAAACAGCGCTAGAGAACAGGACCAGAACGAGGAGTAGACAAACACGGCGCTGTGTTTGCCTCCTTTTCTTTCTGGTTCTGCTGTCTAGCGCTGTTTGCATTTTCTTGTTACCATGGAACACCAACTCGCCCAATCTGCTGTCCTTCTATAATGAACATTATATTGAACCTATCTTTGCTTGTACGAATGTCTATAATTATTCATTTTTTTCTAATACCATGAAACTGGAACGTACTTCTGTATTATTCACTTCTGCTTGTACCCGTGAGTTGTTTGAACCGCCATTTGGTGTTGTGAACGATGCGCCGTAATGTTTACGTTGCGTGTCGTTTCCTTTCCAGTATGTCGTCTTTTTTTTCGTGGAATGCATCTCATTCGATTTTGTATAGGCATGCATTGTGCATATTTTATCTGCCTCTCCTATTTGGAACGTGTTTTCTACGTAATAAATGAAAAGTTACAAACATTGTATGAGCCGTACTATGTACCGTCTTTGCCAAAAGTAAGCAGCCTTCATGTATTGCGTTGTGTTTTATAGCCCATAGGCAGATAAAGCCATCAGGCGCCAAGCACCCTTTATGGTTCAAACAGGCTCCATGGTTTGCTTTACGCTCGTAAAAAGGAGCACCTACTGCTTCCTTAAAAGTTGCAAGGTCTTGAAAGGTAATATAAAAGGTTGTCCCTACCTTACAGAGTTGTACATCTTGATAGGGCGCACAAATGTTCCACTCTATGACTCAGAGGCAAGCCATGCAGCCTGGTTGATTTCGGTGACGAGTGCACATGTTTTTGTTTTATGCACTGACGCTGAATCAAACTGTCACAGTGTGAATAAAACATTTAACGAAATAAACCTTGACTTCAGCTCACATGATTAACTGGCTTCAGAAAATATCTTGTCCAAGTTGAGTCGCTTCGTGTGACAGGCGGGCTTTTATTTACAGGCTTTTTGTTTAAGGAAACAAAACGGCAATGACTAAGTGACTAAAAATGTAAGTTGATTTGGGTAATTAGGCTGAATGCGGATAAGTGCGCTAGCGTGACGTCAATTGTTGGTTGTAGCTACGACCTACTAGGTGGTACCAGGCTACCACATAATCACCAGTCATTTTTCTACCGTTTAGCTACTGTACAAGCATCATTCCAATTGCATTCTCCTCCCAACCGCTGCTGCCCATTCCACTTAGCTCGGTACGCCTAGGGGTGGTGCCTGATAATAAGTGGCCTAGGTTCTCGCCTGGTTACCACCGGCTACGCCTTGGCAAGTAAGCCACTGGTGGGCAGGTGAGCAGTGGCGGAGTGGCGCAAAGCAGGCGCTATGCCAGGTGTTGCCATCAGTGGGACTAGGATTGGGCTGCGACCCAGGTTGCTCTTCCCGAGCAGCCTCTCACAATTAAATGGGCTGCCGTCTTACACGCTGGGCTGGTTGCGCACCGCCCATTGGGGTGAGCAGCCTGCCTCAAAACTGGCCTCAGGCAAAAAAAACAGACAAACATAAACTCCCAAATGAAGGAGTGCTGAATATGCTGCTCAGACTTAAAGTTAAATCTTCACCGGGACCTGATGGTATACCAGGCGCTTTCCTTCGCCGTTTCGCCGAAACACTGAGCAAATTTCTCGTAGTTATATTTCAAGCTTCAATTAGAACTGCGTCCATACCTGATGATTAGAAGACTGAGTGTGTGGTGCCCGTCCTGAAGACGGGTGATTCACTTTCTTTATCCAACTACCGCCCCATATCAATATTATGGTCTTCTTGCAAGTTCATGGAGCACATCATGGCTAACCTCATTTCAAATTTTCTTCAAGAAAATAACATTCTGTCGCAACACCAGCATGGCTTTAGGAAAGGATTTTCTATGATTACGCAGTTAGTCACCTTCTTGCTTCTGTCGTGGATGGGGCCGGCCAGGTAAATTTAATTTTCTTGGATTTCAGCAAAGCTTTTGACCAAGTACCCCATAATAAATTGATTGAGAAACTTCAACTGATAGGACTGCTAGATTTTATTATAGCTTGGGTATCAATGTATTTAACACAACGCCAACAGTACGTAGCTATTAACGGAGATGATTCTGGTGCTCTTTCGGTCACATCTGGAGTCCCTCAGGGCAGTGTGCTTGGGCCGCTGCTGTTTTTTATATATTCCAACGACATTGTAGATGTGGTTGATGAACTTGTACAGATTCGCATGTATGCTGACGACTGCATTATATTCAATGATATCCGGTTAGCTGACGATCAGGCAGTACTAAACACGTCCCTTAATAATATCCACGCATGGTGTAATCGATGGGGCATTAAACTTAACTTTGAAAAGACTGTCCTACTACGTGTCACAAGAAAACTTAATCCATTCATATGCTCTTTTTTTCTGGGTTCCGGAGAAATTAATAAAGTAAACGAATATAAATATCTCTGTGTTACACTAACAAACAACCCAAGCTGGAACACTCTTATTTCTAACACTTGCTCGTCTGCCTTACGTAAACTTTGTTTGTTGCGCCATAAACTAAAAGATACACCACTTCAGGTTAAGGAACTGGCATACGAAACCTTTTTAAGGACTAAATTGGAATATGCGTACATTGTGTGGTATCCGTATACTGTCACTAACATAAAAGCACTTGAGCTGATCCAAAGGAAAGCTGTGCGCTTCATGTTTTCGCAATACAATCGAACTTCTTCAGTCTCTGCATTAATGCAGTCGAATTTAATACCAACCCTTCAGTCTCGGCGCAAGTTCCTTCGGTTGAAATTCTTATTTTTCTGTTATTTAACCGTAAACTTGGAATAAATTCTTCACCGTATCTTATACTACAAAACACCAGACGAACTCGACACCCCCTGTTCCTTTCTCTGACCCCGTCCTTTGCAAAGACTAACTTATTTCATCACTCTTTCTTTCCGCAAACCATCAGTGATTGGAACAGCTTAGCAGCTTCGTGTGTATGGTCTCTTGACCTGATAAGTGAATATTGTTTTTTTCTGCTTGTTGTGTTAGCTTGTTTTTTGCCTTTTCATGTCATTTTCCCGCGGCTCGTGTTCTGTTTGCATTTAGGTATTTTTTGCTCAATTGGTGACCTGTTTCTGTAATCCACTCCTGCTTGGGCCTCACGGCCTGCAGTATGTCATAAATAAATAAATAAATACCTCATAGGACAGTAAAAAAATTCAAAATTTTGTACAAGAGAAAAAACACTGCCTGTTCTAGTATAGTTTAGTAAACCAGCCGATGATGTACCGAGTTCCGATGCGATGTGTGCTGCGGAGAAGTGCCGGATTCCCGGTTGATCCACGATCTTGCACACGCAGAGCAGATGCTATACGTCGCATTCAACTTCCCAGGATAGGCGTACTGGACACATCGGCAGCGAAACAATAACACCTCCGAGTGACGGCGGAAGTGAGGGCAGCGCCGACCAGGAAAATCCGAAGCGCGGCATTTTCTGCCCGAGTTACTACCCGGAAGGGTTAACGCATGTGTAGGGACTATAGAGCACTTGTGCGGCGCCGGTGTTGCTCCGTTCTGGTCGACGGACGGGTGCTGTCGTGCAAATGAAGGAGCTTAGTAATACGCTTGAGGATTTCAAACGGGAAATTCGTGCTGAACTTCGCTCCTTCAAACAGAGTGTAGAATATTGTAGTACATCTTGTGACGGTGCCAACACACACTCCGCGGAATTAAAGGTTCTTGGTGAGAAAATTGCCGCAATGTGGAACTGCAACCAAGAACTCGCAGCAGAAAATCAAGAACTGCACATTCAAATCACATAATTGGAACAGTACTCAAAGGCCGATAACCTTGAAATCAAGGGTGTGCCTGATAGCGGAGATGTTTTTAACACTGTGCAGAAGATTTGCGAAAAGGTAGGGGAGCCGTTAATTCACGAAGATGTTGACATTTTTCACAGAGTACCTACCAACAATATTGATGTAATGAACATTGTCGTACGCTTTGTGCGACGTGACAAGCGAATTTCTGTATTGGCTAAAGCCAGGAAGGCACGTTTCTCCACTCAACACATTTGTTTCGAAACAGATGCTTCTGGATTTGTCAATGAACATCTGACTATGCATATCAAACAGCTTTTGGGAGCGCAGTAGCACTGAAACGAAAGGCAGGATGTAAATTTTTTTGGACACGAGGCGGAAAAATTTGTGCTAGGAAGACAGATTCATCAGATATGGTAAGAGCCACCTGCCAAGAAGATTTGAACAAAATGCAATAGTACGACTTGCAATGGTTTTCCAAACTAATTTTCGCACTAACAGCGATATGGCTACTGCACCAGAGTGTAAATACTATGAACCTGACAATTTCAACATAGCATTTAAAGTACCGTCTCACTACTTCAGGGCATTTCACCTAAATACACGAAGCATTAAAATAAAATGCACGATCTCCGCATGTTGTTCGATTATTTATGGGATAAATTTAAGGCTATGTTATTCACAGAATCCTCGGCTTCTGTAACTGATAGTCCACCGACAATACCAGATTATATTTATCAGAGCATTGTGTGGCCCACAAACCGTGGCTCTGGAATTGCTATGTTCATCAAGGCCTCAATTACAGGTGAAGTTTTCAACAAATTAACATGCATTACACCCAGTGTTAAGTACCTTGTGGTAGGGTTGAAAAATATTCTGATAGCAGCTGTCGATAGGCCACCATTAGGACACAAGTCCTAATTTTTTAAATTCATGCATACTTTGCTGTCAAGCCTCCATTCAATGCAAGGGTACTTCTTAGTTACGAGTGATGTGAATATCAATATGCTTGGTGAAGATTCATCTTCTGAGCACCTAGAAACCACGCTTCGAACTTTCGCTCTTTGAAATACAATTTTCTTGCCCACCCTTGTTACCGATACCGGTGCCACACTTCTAGATATCTGCATTGCCAATGTACCTTCTGACCAGTGCTTATCAGGTGTGCTTTCTCTTGATATCATTGACCACCTCCCGGATTTTACATGTTTGTCAACAGCGATTTCCAAACAGAAAGTCACTTATAGCTCAACTTATCGTGACATAAGCTCTGCATCGATCGAGAAATTTTACACCGCGATAGGAAGTATTCACTGGGTAAGTATCTGCGCCGGATACGATCCTAGTCAAGCGTATAGTCTTTTACTTAGCAAATATAACGCCTGCTATGAGAAAGATTTTTCCTTAGTGCACAATTCTAACCGAAGATAAAAATACGCAAGCCATGGATTACGACCACCTTGCATAAGAGAATAAAAGTAAAAAAACAAAATGTTCCACGCTTTCCTTCAATCACGTGATACTATTATAATAAAACAACGCAAGACATTTCGTAACTAATTAAATGCCGATTTAAGGAAGGCAAATATGTATTACTATCAGTGTCTATTTGCTGAAATATGCAACAACCCAAGAAAGCTATGGCAGGAAATAATTATTTATCCAATAGCGTTAAATCTAAGTGTCCTCTTAATATTGCAGCTTTTGCTGATGGCAAGACTGATATAAAGGCGTTAGCTGCAATGAATGAGTCCTTTTCTAACGTTGGCGAATACATTTTTACAAACGAAGACCGTGCTAATTCGTTTTCGATGCTTCGCCAAAGGCTTGAGAGTTCAGTTATATTCTCCCCAGTTACTTCCCAAGAAGTCATCAGCTTCATTGCCAGAATTCGAAACAATGTCGCTGCTGAACTAGATGACCTGAGCAGTGTCTCTATTAAACATGTAGCACCGATTATAGCCGTACGACTCGCATTTATAATCAATCAAATGATTGAAACTGGTATCTTTCCTTCTGATCTTAAACAAGCGCGTATAACCCCGGTCCACAAAGGCGGAAGTGTTAGTGATATATCAAAATATCGCCCGATATCCGTTCTTCCCAAATTTTTTAAGGTTTTTGAGAATGCTATTAATGCTCAAATTACAAATTTTCTTACTGAATACCAAGCTTTCAGCGATTCGCAGTACGACTTCCACAAAGAAAAATCAGTTGAAATGGCTTTAGTGCAAAATCAAAGATTAAATATTTAAGAACGTTGATAATAAAGAATTCACTGTAGGCTTATTAATTGACTTCAGGAAACCATTTGACTGTGTAAACCATAATATATTCTAAAAAACTTATTGCGCCAAAACAACACACACAAGAAAGACGACGACACCACGGGTGCGCACTTCAACTGTTTTATGAGGGTAAAGCACTTTTTATTACGTATGGCCACCAACTAGCCCAGCAGGTATCTCTTCTAAAGCAAAATATATGAATATAAAGTTGCAAGATTATGGCATACGTGGCGTTGCCCTTGATCTTATCTAATGTTATCTCTCAGATAGAATACAGTGTGTAAAACTTGCTGACCTGACGTCTTCGATTACAACGGTTAAACATGGTGTACCTCAGGGGTCGATCCTGGGACCTTTGTTGTTTTTTCTATATATTAATGACATGTGCAATTTGCCTCTTTCCCCGAAACTGTTCATTTACGCCGGTGACACAAATATTTTTTTTTTCTCCGCACAAACCGTACCTCAATTGAACACTGTATTAAGTAGTTATTTCTGCAAACATGAAGAGTGGTTGCATAAAAACAGATTAACCGTGAAGGATAAAAAGACTAAGTATTTTATTCTCAAGTCACATAACAAAGCCAGTGACACTGACCTAGTCCTAAATTTTCAAGGTACAGCTTTGCAGCGTGTGACATCAGAAAAATTTTCAGGCGTATGTTTCGAAGAAGACATGGCGTGGTACACGCATGTTAGCAAGCTGTCGATAATTAAGCAAAACAGTTGGCTGTATCTATACGCTGGGAAAATTACTTTTAAGTGAGGCTCAAAAAGCAATATATTCTGCTAATATCTACTCTCGTCTTTCATATTGCATTTTAGTTTGGGGAGTTACAACCATCCATAATTACAATAACTGGAGCGACTACAAAAAAGGCGATACGAGTTCTTGAGAACTTTAATGGAAGCGCCAGCGAGCTATCTACTGATCCCGGTTAATAAGCATAATATGCTTAAAGCAACTAAATTGCATGATTACAAACTGTCTCTTTGTATGAATAAACCTAACCTTCCAAATAATCACACCCTCCCTTGCATGCTAACATCATACGTAGGTAACTAAAGACACTCACTTTATAATAAACCGTCACTGTATAATAAACTTAAAACCCACATTGACTTTACTGCCCCGCTTAGCACATTTAGACACGAATTAACCAATTTTCATATGACGCAATGAATATTACTGCGATCCAAATTAATGGCACCGATCAATAAGAACTCAGGCCACTACTCGACCGACGTACAACTGATTGATTTTTAATCGATTAAGTTTTGTTTACATCATAATGTGCTAGCGTGCATTGGTTTTTTAAATGTATTGAAATTTAATATATTATATTGAAATATCACTTTTTAACTCTTAAGGAAGTGTGAACACTGCATTTGCTATTTGTATAAGCTTCATGTTCATATTCATTTTTGACATCTGCTGTGTGTATAACACTTTAGGAAGTGTAAGCGCTTCATTTGCTCTAGGTATAAGCTTCATGTTCATATTCATTTTGATTGTGCTTTGTAGTCCACTGCGTGATGCTGCCTGTAGGCCCCCGGACCCAGTCAAGCTGTCTGTGACAGCTTTTTGCCTGGGGACCCCAACTTGTAGGTTGGAAAGAATAAAGTGGATTTGGATTTGGATGAAGGGCTGAGGCGGAAACGACATGTGCGTTGTCGCCAGGATGACCGTAGTATGGGCATCGCTTTGCAAACTGAGGTGGTCACGTGGGAACTACTCAATACGTATCGCTCGAAGGATACGATGCGCAAGATAGTGAATGTTTTCACAGATCATAGGGATGTTATTGAGGCGTTGCGCAAGAACATCGGTCCGGATAAAACAGCTTGTCATAGCAAGCAAAGCAACGCTAGCCAGAGAAGAAAGCGCATTCTAAAGAGTTAACAGCTACACGCAAAGCCAGGATTGTTGTTCCGTTAGTTGAAACCGTCTTATAAGGAGAAGGCTAGCCAGGAGCGCGAATTTGTTTTGATGTTTTAGAGTCGCGGATGCCGGCATCTAACATATGCAGCGATTTATCTCTGGCGAAGTTGGGACTCCTGCTCAATAAAGCTTTAGCGAAAAAAAAAGACGCAGCATGATTTTATGCAGCACGACTAATTTCGGTGCGCGTTTCGCGACTCATGTCTGTGAAATTCCATGAAGATTAAACCAGAGGCGGTTGTAGCAGAAAGGACTGCGAAGCGTGACCCATGAGTGCCCGCATGCAAGTCGAACTGTAGACTTTAGGGTATAGGAGTTTCCTTTTATTTGAGCACAAGTCTGTGTCTTATAGTATGCATTCTTTAAAACTGCGCCAGAATTGGTTGATGTAGGGAATGAATTTAATGGCTATCGCAGCCTATCGTTTTAGGTCAGCAAGGCCATCCCATTGTGCCTTTGTCAAGTATAGGAACTGGGCTTGAAAAACGAGAGGCTTTTGCGCAACTGTTCTAAATCAGTCAAGTGGCAGCATGTAAGTAGACGCTGCCCGTTTGGGAGTTTAATAACAACCAATATTTTAATCTTTGGATTTTTTTCATATTAATGTTTTTGCTATTGTCAAAAGCGGTCCCCTTGTTTTTCTATAGCAGTATTGACTGCTCGATCCGAACGACGGAAAATCTTTAAATGAAATATTTTGTTGCGATAAGCAGCAACCAACCAGTACCTTCTATATTTCAATAACGGTACCCTACAATTTTTTTAATACTAAAAAGTTTTCTACAATAAAGTTCAACAATCCTACTTTATATAGAAGCCGCATGGGTGGAGATTTGGTTCTACTCATTATCTATTACAAGTTGTATGGTTATGTTACCAGCAACTATAAATAAAATGCAGTCTCAAAATACTAGGGTGCAGTTGGTTGCCATAACGCCCGCGGTAGCAAATAGAGCAAAGGACGCCGGGCGCGACACGGCATAATAGTCAGTTGGCTTCGCTACACCGCGAGGCAGTTCTGTCATGTGGAAAACGAGTACGCCAGACCGAAGGCTACCAGCGAGCACATCCCATGTTCACCTCATCACGTAATTTTCCAGCTCTAGTGCTGGCAGGCCGGGACAAAGGCTGAGCGGCCGGCCCGTCTCCGCTAATGAAAAGTGATCGTACAGTGCTCTTAGGAGCACCACCACTTGTCGGGCCACGTGGCTCCTTTTGATGAGGTGAATCTCTCTCTGAACACCAATTCAATTAACCAGAAAAATACTCCTTTGATTTGCATGATATATGTAATCGGGTGTTCCTACCTGTCGGTAGAAAAATGCTTTCATATATCTGGGCTGGAGTGCAACCTCAAAAGAATTGAAACGAGAACAATAATACTGAAATCCCAGCGAAGAACCGCCAAAATATTAGTTCTAAGAGACGAAATGCAACGGTGCTGATTAACAGTTGTAAATAAGAGCCTCTACACCTTTGGACAGAAGTCAATCTGTGCAACTCAACGTATAAAACGGCATGATATTTATGCAGGAATGGATGTACCGGTTCATTGTACAAGATAGACCTGCGCGAAAAAAAGAGCAGCCTATTTTTCATACAAGGGAGCTCTGTATTTATACGCGGCCCTAGTTCGCAGAAGAGAAACCGAAGATTGGAAAAATGAAAAAAAAAGTTCGGAGCACTTAAATATTAAACACGACAATAGGAAAAATCAGTTCCGTATTAAATTTCTAACCACTGGCCTAATGAGCGTCGGCTGAGGCCGTTAACGAATAAGTCGCGGCGGCCTTCTGTTTAGTTATTGCACTGGAAAACTGGCGGGAATCGAAAGACTCGAGCCAACTGTGCCTTGAAATCACCGGGCTATAAAATACGAACCTTTCATGCCATCACACACATCTGAACTTTGGGAGGCATACATGCACATGCTCAAGTTACGGAGAACGCAGCGAGCTATGCAAAGAAAAATGGTGGGTGTAACGTTAAGAGACAGGAAGCGGGCAGAGTGGGTGAGGGAACAAACACGGTTAATAACATCCTAGTCGAAATCAAGAGGAAGAAATGGGCTTGGGCAGGTCATGTAATGCGAAGGCAAGATAACCGCTGGTCTTTAAGGGTAACGGAGTGTATTCTAAGGGAAGGCAAGCGTAGCAGGGGGTGGCAGAAAGTTAGGTGGGTGGGTGATAAGAACTATGCGGGAATGCAAGGCCGCAGCTGGCAAAGGACAGGGTTCCTGGAGAGCCTTGGGAGACCTTTGTTATGCAGCAGACGTATTCAGGCTCATCATGATGATGATGATGAAATTCTTCAAGCTACTGTGGCCACCTGGCGGCCTAATCCGGCACCTCATGCACATCATACGCCAAAGCGCACTGCTGTAGGAAAAAGACTTCGACGATAGATCGTAGTGATTGAGCCTGTCGGTGCAACATACTGTACTTTCGCAAAATAAATATTCCCACCAGCGCATAGACGTCACGAGGGACAAGGTATTTCCCCTCAGCAGGCGGAAATGTAATAATCTACGCTGTTACTTCAATGTTCTTCTAAAGCAGTGATTTTAATATGTCACTCTAGAGCTCAGCATTTGGACCACCTACAATGATATCCGGTATGTCTCATGTCCAACATTCTCGGAAAAAAATTGGAAAACTAAAAGGTGAGTGTATATAAATATTCAAGCAATTGGTCTCATTCTTCCTATTCTCAGCCGGCACTGTGCCAACGCGTGAAGGTCGGCCGCTCACAGACGGAGGGAAAAAGAGGATTTCCAAATTCTTCAGTTATGAAATGACGTCTTGCGGTTTCCGTGAATTTCTCTTCGGTTCCCATAGAATGAGTGTACGGGAGCGCTACCACAGGACAGACGACTCACGGCAGCAGGGCAGCAGACAGGAACGTAGACAATGGCAGCAGGCCATGGCGGCCTGACTCTGCATTTTTCCCCTGCAATCTCCAAAACCCTAAATAACCGCTATGTAGACCTCATAAATGGCCATTCGGTAAAATACAAGCCAATGCAACTGCCCAAAACTTTTGTGCGCAAAACTGCACAGCCCACAAACACTCATTTCATTTGAACGAAGCTGGCTGTCTTTAATTGAACAAGAATTCTCAGTACGTCCCCAGGAATCGTAATGCTAGCTCACTTGAAGTGCATTGGTGTCTTTGGTTGCGCAATATTTCCACGTCCTTCGCAGCCAAAAATGCCAAGTATGTTTGAACCAAGCATGCTTTTCGTAGTTGAACGAGACTTGTCCGCACTAGCCAGGTGTCTACCGAAGTGGACATATTCGGTGGCGGCCACAACAGGAACTGCTGAGCAAACGGTAACTATTGCTTCACGCGTTGTTTGAACGATACGATTCACCGCTGCAGCTAAGCCAGCAGATTACGGCACCCGGCTACCAGATTCAAACAGAAAGAACAGACAATATGTAGACTATGTACAAGAAAAACGGAGCCACAATTCTGGCTTCATGTCTTATTCTCTTACAGAGGGCTGATCCCTCCCCCCCCCCGAAGGCTGGGTCTAGCGCTCCATTTGAGGGTCTCATGTCTGGACGTTGTCAGTTTTTCTAGAACACAAAAATGCTCAACCAGCGTCTACCATTGACCACTGTTTGTAAGCTCACCTCGCTGCCATGAAACTATACTTGTCTTGGCAGCAACTCCACATTCGATTAAGGCCTAACGCTGTTAAAGTTCGGGCAGGCATTCCACGCACAAAGCTGAGTGTGTCCGAAGTGCTTGCCTCAAGTTGGACGCCGTTCTCGGGATATGAGGTGCTCTTCCATGCCGCTTCAACTCCTGGGACGTAGCCCTCACCCGCTCAACAGTGGTGTGGTCCGGGCTCAAAGGAGTGAAGAATGTGTGTGGGCTCCGATGTTATCTGTCGCACTTCATACAGTGCACGCAATCGGTCAGGTCCCTACAAAGCATCAGAGGTATTCCTAGTGAGTAGGAGACTATGTAACGGCTTCCAACTGACCGGTTGGGGCAGAGGTGCTACTTCCCAGGCGAACGTTTGCACGTACTGTTAATAGCGGCCCTTTGGGACAGGCCTTCCCATGCACGCTGCAATATTGGAAAAAAACCCATACCATGACAACGGGAGTGAATTACCGGTCTTCTCGTGCGCTTTCCGAGGGAGGCGAAGACAGCGTGCGCCCACAACAACTATTGAAGCTGGCCCAGCAGACGCTCAAGCATGATGTGCGGAACTCCATGCAGCCGTCGGCGAGGTACTCCGCCGTTCCTCCCACTTCTGCCCAGGGGAAATCAATCTCCTCGCTAAAGCCGCCGCTGTCCTGACGCGTGGTGGGGCAGTTTCGTATAAATGGATGAGGAAACACGATTTCCACGAGCGTCCACTGACGTCGCACAGCACAGGTACCGCGAGGAGATGTTGCAAGCCGCACAAAAAGAGAGCGAAAAGGCATCCGGCGCAAGAAAAAATTATTAGTTCTAAAGGCACCAGCTAAGTGTGTTAATTAGCGGAAGCTGATTGGCATTAGTGGCCGAGAGTTCTGGTGTGGCAGGCCCAGTTTTACATTTCACAGGCCACTGCCGGGTTGGGGGTCTCACAGGCCCGTTTTGGCATCTGTATTTTCAGGTGCATATTCGGCGTCCTTCGTTTTGGCTTCGGTTCGATCGCGTAGCCACTACATTGCAGGGACTCCAGGGCCCGCAGGCACGAAGTAAACAGTCTAGTTCCCAGTGTTGCCTTAGTGGCGGTCCAAAACCTCCGAGAGGGAAGGAACGAAGGTAGGATTGAACGAAGAAAAAAGAAAAAGAGGTGCCTTAGTGGAGGGCGCCGGAATAATTTCGTCCGCATGGGGATCTGTAACGTGCGCTCACATTGCACTGCACACCACACGGGCGCCTTTTGCGTTTCGCCTCCGACGAAACGCGGCTGCAGCGGGCAGGTTCGGCCTTTAAATTCCGGCTAAGTTGCGGCGTGCCATGACCATAAAGCCACCATGGCGGAACCACTGTGTAGCCTCCGTGTTTGTTTCCACGACGCAATGTCACTTCACCACTTTTTCCCAGCCCATCCCAATCAAGGCTGCGTATTTCGTATGACGTACCAGCCTATAGACAAATACAGCGTTTACATACTCACGGGGAGTTCACCGCAGCTGGACTCGGCTAGGGGTGAAAAGTAGGCTTATCGCACTTAGGAATACTTGGAAGTAAATAATTTCAAAGCAGGCTTATGATTTCACGGTACACCTATGATGCCGTCCGTTCATGAAGAACAAGCAAGTTCATCTTAAAATAGGATCTGAAAGCATCAAGCGTCATTTCGAATGCGATCTTTTTTAAAAAAAATACGACAAAACGTGGGCATGGTAGTCGCCCGCCGCTGAGAGTACGGGGCCGCGTATGCCCGACCAAGATATGCGAGAAAAATTTACAAAATAATGCTTCTCGATTCACTGATCCCCCTAGGAGTCCTGCTGCCGCGTGTAGGTCAACTCACAAACTCGGTTTCGTGTAGTTAAATCGAGCAGGACGTGCAAATGCTCTTGATTAGCTGTGTGCGTTCTTTCTGTCTCTCAGGTTTTCTTTTCCTTGAGCAGCCGCTGTAGATCATTGGTTATGGAACTCGGCTCCTGACCCGAAAGACGCCGGCTCGATCCCGACCGGGGCAACCTAATTTCGATGGAAGCTAGATTCTAGAGGTCCGTGTACTGTGCGATGTCAGTGCACTCTAAAGAACTGCAGGTGATCGAAATTTCCGGAGCACCTCACTACGACATCTCTCATAGCCTGGGTCGCTTTGGGACGTTAAACATCTAAATGACATTTTTTTCCTTGTTACGTATACGTCTCGTTTACGCGCGGTGCATGAGGTGCAGTTTGGCTCCTTTTTTATGCTATATTTATTGGCCCAGGGCATAAAGGGTATGAAATGAAGGATGATGAGGGCGCTTAAGTAAATGAAAAAAGTTTGGCTGATCTAATAAAATAAAGGAAGGAACGAGGATATGGTCCCTGTGTCCAAGCGATATATGAATCCGGATGTTCGGTCAGAGACCCACTGCCGCCAGGTGCCGAATTCTATTCGGCTTCAGCGCCGGGAAACCCACCTCACGGCTGGAGTTAGGGCAACCCCGACCCGTATCCTCCGAAGCGCAACCTCCTCTGCACGGGTAAGATCACGGAGGAGGGTTACCGCACACGGAGGGATTAGAGCACGTGTGTGGCGCCGGAGGTGTTCCTTTCTTGTTAAAAGGAGGATGGTGTCACCAGAGCGAGGACTCGAGGCAAAAACGAGGTTGGGGTCGAAAGACTGGTCGCAGAATCTGCACGGCTTTGTGCGCTCAGGAGGTCACGCGGGACCCACTCTATACGGATTTGCGGCGGGATGCGTGCCGCTAGACGGTGGATGTCTTGGCATATTTCTGGGGTGCGACTGACGGGTCGTAGTAAGCGTATGACGTGAATGGTGTCAATGCGAATGACAGTGCGGGCCGTAGGTAGCATGGGAACGGCGACCACAGAGCAAAGTACCTCTTGAACCGCAAGCATCTCAGCACAGAAGGAGGAAGGAGCTTCTGAGAGGTGAAACCTTGAAGTTTTGTTCAGCGCAGGCTTGCAAGGACAGTAAACTGCCGTTGTTGCTTCGCAGGCCTGGATACTTGTTTCAAAGTCTTGTTCTGCAATTGCGTCTTGTTCTGCAATTCGACCGCGAAATGACAATGCTGCGAGGGTAGATGTTGGGCGACGTAGATCAGTTGGTTTGTTGTCACTTAGCTGTACAAAACGCCAGGGGGGGACAACTGGTGGAGCGGCTGTAGAATGGAGTGCGATGAAGCATATGCCATGAGTGCACACGCTGTGTCTGTAATGTTACACTTAAGCCGGAGAGCATCGCGTGTTTGCTGCACAAGCTCATCTAGCGTATTCAGCAGCGCATGTTCTTGGAGCGCCACGATCGGGGTGATGCGGGGAAGGCAAGTGTTGACCCTCATGGCCTCTCGATTAACAGCTTCAAGGCGATTCCATTGAGCCCTCGTCAAATGCTGGAATTGGGATCGGTAAACGAGGCGCGGTAGCACAACCGCCCGCACCAACTGTCGTGAAACATGAGAGCGGCCTCCGCCTGTTTTAGAAGCAATGCGTCGAATCAGACCCAACTCCTGAATTGCTTGCTTTTTAGCCCTATAAAGCCAAGCACTTTCTGTTCCTGACTCCTGCATTGTCAAGGCCAAGATTTTTACGATCGAACTTTTTTTCAATTAGAGTTCCGGATATTGCACTTCCGGAATTCCGGACTTCCGGAATTGGTGTTGCAGCGAGTTTACGGCGCCCCCAGCAGTTGGCGACTGGCACGAACGCGGTTTTGCTCACTGAAAGATGAAGACCAATTGAAGAAGTATAAATCCAGGACGCGGCGTGATTACGGCTTCGATCGATTGCGAATCGGGAGCGGGGACTGGGGACGGCGGAGCAGGAGTTGCAATTGAAAATTGGTTTTGGGGAAAGGAAATGGCGCAGTATCTGTCTGACATATCGGCGGACACTTGAACGACGACGGAAGATAAGGAATAACGGAGGGACTGAGAGGCGAAAGGAACAAAGAAGTGCCGTAGTGGAGGGCTCCGGAATAATTTCCACCATCTGGGGATCTGTAACGGACACTGGCATCGCGCAGCACACGTGCGCCTTGGCGTTTCGCCTCCAACGAAACGCTGCCATCGCGGTCAGGTTCCTGGTACTCCGGCTCAGGAGACAAGCGCCCTAACCACTGAGCCACCGCGGCGGGTTCGTGAAGCAAGGTGAAGAGTCAGTTCCCTGGGGCAACAGAAGAGAGAGCTCGATGGTCAGTCTAGCGCCTTCGGCACGAGCATCCGCCCCTCTCCTCGTCACTCTCGTAGCTGCGTTGCGTGAGCCGCGGCGGAGGTGGTGGCGGCCGCTGCCGTAGTCTAGCTCTCAGCGCGCAGGCAGGCATTGCGAGGTAAGGGGGGGGGGGGGGGGCGGGGGGGGGGGGGCGGTACCTCAGGTTTTTCAGCGTTGGTAGTGAAGCAGCGGTTTCGCGGTAAAAGTTGATTCAAAATATAAAGCGCATACCCCGCCCGCCCCGCTCCTATTATGGCATGACGCCCCCGTGGGAGGGCATGATGGTGCGTCCGCAATTCAAAGCCATAAATGCGCGAGGATATAATCGGTAAGCCACAGTTGAAGGCAGAGGAGGTAATAGGCGATAAAGCCGCGCGGTTGCCTGCGGCCCGGCTGACTGCGGCAAATCGAACAGCAAACGGTACGTATAGTTTCGGATTCGGGCGCGCGGGCAACTGTTTGTCCGCGGAAGCGACCGCCAGCACGAGCGAGTAGGCTGAACGGCGTGCAATTCCTGCCCTCACCAACACAACCTTTCGCACCCACACACGGCGACGCAGCCGCGCCGATCGTCCTAAGCCTGCCTAGCGCTCACCCGCGTACATGCTGGTTTGATGGGCGCAGCAGATTGGGAAAATAAGCGAGTATGAGAATTTTTTTTTGAAAATGTTTATAGAATGTTTGGGGTTGGCAAATTATGCGCGGACGCAAAGTGTGCCAGTAAATACGATAATACGACAGCACAGAAACAATAGGAATGGCTGCTTTCACGCGCTTTATACATTTCCGAATGCTGTAAAAAGGTTTCAGTGCCTTTATTGTCACAGATCAGGAATTAGGCTAATCAGGCGAAACCGGCGCGTTTTCGGTGGTCAAAACAGCCCATCCAAATAGAGCTTAGAGGATGTAGTTCTTGCTAACAACGGAAAGAATAGGGTTCCCTTCAGTTTGTTTGGCAACGCCCAGAATGACTGTCTCGCTTCGAGAACGTCAACGGGATCGTGTTGACAGGTACGTGCACCGACAAGGGCGAGAAGAAAGGACCTGCATGGAAGAAATCTTTACATGCGGAATGTTATTGTAACATGGCACAGCTGAAGGATATGAAAGTATTTCTCCTAGGAGTGAGTTTTTGTGCACAGCTCGGTCGCTAATCAAATATCCTTCCGGCAAACCGCACTTGACATTTGCGTCGGCTGCACATCTAAATGGCAAAGATTAACGTATCTAGAACAGATTTCAGATGCTTTGACAGTTCGCCCACTGCTGTGCCTGAATCTGCCTCATTATTCATATCACGGCAATCCTCTGTAACGAAAACAATGGTGAGCGACTCTTGATGGTTCGAACGACGAAGAACTCTTTGGCAGCTAGTTCTGGGGAGGGCCGGCTAACATACTGATGTTGAAATTTTTTTATAGAAAAGAACTCCACTCTTTTCCTGGTCTAGTGATCCCAGTTCGTGTACCATACAAAAGTACCCTTTATGTCCGAGGTGCTACCACATGACACCGAACGCAAAAACAAGTGCCTAGAAGTTTTTTCAGCTAGTGTCAGAGTTTCGGTATTTGATTGGTAATGTAATGGTTGGTGTGTCCTGAAAAAAAAAAACTAATGCCAGAGACCAACGAATTCGCTTGTTCAACCACACTGCCAGGTTCTCGGGGGTGCATTTTGAAGGAATAGCGCAGAATAATTTACATCTTCACTGGTACTTTATGGTCATGCCTTTCAGCGGAAACAAGCACCCGCATTCTATAGTGTTTGGCCGATCCTGTGTATATCAGGAAAAAAAATCGTACTTTTTCTTTTGATGTCTTGGTTCTTCGCATTTTGTAGATCTCCACGCTAACAGAATGTCTCGTCCTTTCATAGACTAACAGAACTGGCACTGGTATATCGACCTTCATCAAGCCTGCCCGCCTTTCCCTTGAAGCTACCACCCAAGTATTGCGACGAAGTTTTGATAAGGTCGCCCCCATAAACTAAACAGCGATGCCGTTTTGTCAACCTCACAGCGACCGGAGCTATATCTTTTATAGACTTACTTTTCCTGGACACGTATGGGGACATAAAAAGTAGAGACTAAGGTCCTAGAAATTAGAGGAATCTACCTCGAGAATACTATGCTGCTGGACCGCCTGTGACTTTGAGTGGCGTTCATCAACGCCTATTCCCATTTCATCGCAATGGCAGACCCTCCAGCGTGTGAGCAGTGCGGTTGCGCTGAAACAATCAGGCACCTACTCCATGACTGCCCTAGTTTTGAGCGAGAGCGTGCCTTACTGGCTGCTACACTCCGCCACTTGGACTCTCGTTCTTTCACAGAAATCAAGGTTCTGGGGCCTTAATATGAACCTTCATCACAAAGGAAAGCGGTGAAGGCCATCCTAAAGTTCTTAAAGGACTCGGGGTTGAGTTCTCGTCTATAAACTTTAAGCTTAACTGTCCGCCCTCCGTCCTCTTCTCATAGTGGTCGATTGATAGTGAAAAGCTCATTTCGTCGCCTCTCTTTCGTTCGTTTATATTCCTGCGTTCCCCTCCCGACGTTTAGGTTAACCAACCGGGAATACCGTGGTTAACCTCCCTGCCTTTATTTCCTTCTGCTTCTCTCTCTCTCCCTCGAGAAGGTCGTTATAGGTGGAAGTACTAGTTTGAAATGCTTCAAAACATCTGCAGTAGAACTGCATAATTTGAGGCTGAGAACGAACACCAGAAGATCGACAATGTATAACAAGTTATACCGGGGCCAAAGCTTCGTAATTATACTTATTAGTGCGGTCAAAATGTGCCAGAAGCACGTAACCTAATGGTTGTTCATTGAACCCGAGGCACCCATAGTACCTTTTTCATAGTCTGTCTGTCGTTTGCTGCCAGGAAGAAAGAAAAAGAAAGTGCACAGGCCTGCTCACTGGCTCAAGACGAGCCACAATCGCTACCACGTGCAGATAGTAGGAGATTTGAAAGATAGGATAGAAAGACAAGATAGTAAAGACGCGCTAAAGACAAGGCCGATCCCGGAGATAGCGCAATACCGGGCCAACCGGTAGAGGAAGTGAAGCAACCTTCAAACCCTCCGCCACATTTCCAAAAATAAGTCCAATTGGACCCGTAACAGATGTTCTACGCGGTCCGGACATTGAGGTCTTAGGCCACTGTATATATGCAGTTCCTAAAGTGAATGAACTGGTTTCATGTATACTGTATGACCTTTAAGAATGCTGCCTAAGTTCGGTTGGTTTCAGAAACTTTGTATTGTGTATCTTTAGCAAAAGTGAAGATAATTCTTTTCTGACTTTCTCTTCCAAATGCATGGCGCCTGTGACGCAGTCGGCGCCTTTCACTCATCTTGCGAACCTCAAGCAGCGATACAAAAGAAAAAGACGCAAAGAAGTGTATTCAGTGATCTCTGGCCATGTCTCGTGTTGAGTCTCGGAGGAAGGTGCATAGTTTCGGCAAATTTGCCGTGGATATCGGTATCTTCTGCAATTGCCAAGAAGGTCTAAATATTATCGCCCGTGACCGAAATAAACCCCTTCCTTAACACGTAACTTATCACAGAAATTTTCAGAAACCTGTGCTTCAACAACCGCACTGCAGTGAATTTTTATAGAATAAACGAAAATTCCCTTACTTAACACGCGAAAAATTGGTAATTTTGGAACCTCTTCTTTAAAGGAATTTTAATAATTCCTGCATATTTTACTTCGTTGTTCTAGAGCTTTTAGCATATTCAAAACGTTTGCAGGGATTAATGAAGGGCAGAGTAAAGGGACTACGTGAGTACTGGCTGTTGCGCGTGTTTGTTTTTTCTGTCCGCACGCGGGGAAGACATTTCAAGCAGGTATGACTCCTAGGAAAGTATGGGGGCCATGCCCGCCTTCCGCTGCGTGTAAAGCAATGGAAGTCTTTAAGAATACATTAATAACTAGAACGCAGTAAATTACAGAACAAACGTACAAGTAAATAGCTTTTGCTTGAAATTGTACTTCGTCTTTTGTAGAACACACTGTCGTACAGCATGGCTGCAATATTTATTCCCAACTTCGTCGCTTAATTTCTCATGTCAACGCTGCGCGGAATTGAAAAAAAAATTCGGGGGGACTTAAGTCTGCTGACGTGCAGAAATGCGAAGGCTTAAAACTTTGTAGAACGCGGGTTTTTTCCATGGTGCCTGTAGGGACTGAATTTTTTCTGTTGGATTTCATTCTTTGTTTCTATACAATTTTTGTTCATTTATTTTTTTGCATTTTCGCCTGGAATGTCACGTAGCGTGCCTAATAAAAGCTCTGAGTAGCCAACAGGCGTACTTGGATGCCGGCACAGCGTACTGCCTAATTCAAGTACCGTCATGCAACCCTTCAAAAGCCATGGTCTGCCATCGCCTACTTGAATGACGAGAGCAATCTGGCAGAGCACTCAATGGTGACCAAATCTTTTTCTACAACCAAGGCCGTCATTTTATATGTTATGGAGTTTCCATGACACAGGAAGAGGCCATAAACCTTATAAACTATAAATTACGATACCTGCATGTGTCCCTCTTGCCACTGATTCAACCAGAGCTGTAGTTGGCGCCGTCGAAGCCGCTGTCAGCAGGAATAAGAGAGCTATACTCGCGGGCCGCAAGAAAAGCATCAAGTCCGTGAACGAGATTTTGCGACGGGACGTGGGGTTCATAAGCAACTACAAAATATGACGAATGCTGATAATTTGGAAGTCTTCTCTATGCGGTCCAGTACAAAAGCAGCACTGTTAACGGCGCACCGCAATACACTGCCTTTCAGTGGGAAGCTCGCTACACATGTCCGAAGAAATGTCCGAAGATTTGTTAGAAATCTACTGCCTTTTTCGTTAACTAGCAGTGATCAAAATCCGCTTCGCGACGACACGCGTTTTTCTAATAACATTAACTTTTTCCTCCCTAAACCTAACACTAATTATGGAAAGCCAACAGTTCGTTTCACTGCAACCACATTATGGAACTCATTACCAGTTAGCGTTAAGCAATCACCTAATATCTGTGCCTTTAAATCCGCTCTCCGTCAGCTTTTACCATCCCCCTAATAGTATATTACTTGGTGTATGGTACTAGTTTTGTCATTTATATTATTCAATGAGTTGTCTTTTGTATTGGTCTGTATGATATTAGGTGTGTAATCATTTTTCATTCAAATAAGGGTTTGCATTATTTCTCGTATTTCACTCACTGCTCATTTATGATGCCAAAAACTTTAATTTTTTTTGCATCTGCTGTCTGTAATTCATTTTTACAATTGTTCTTACAGGAGGTCCCGTCCACAGTCTCTGACTTTGGGACCTCCTTCTGTATTCCAATATTTTTCTCTGACCTTGTACCATAAACATGTAATAAACGAACCTTGAACCTTGATCCTTGAAACGTCGTTTCCTCTGTAAACGTATATTGTGATGTCTATATGTAGAAAGGATGTTGATGAAAGGGGAAAAGGACCCATGGAGCTTCTCTGTATAGGCTTAGTTAGGTATCCCTTGCAGGGAAGGCAGGTAGACACACTGAGCAGTGCTCTTAGGTTAGTCCTGCCATATGGGAGGACCACAGAGGTAGAGAGCTTGCAGCCCGGTCGGACGTAACCCAATATTATCCGGCTCCTAACGTAGAGGGAGGAGTGCGAAGAGAGGTAACATGCCATGTTTGTCGCTGCCATCGGGCCGTAGTTCTCGTGGAGCCAATTCCGGTATGACCGACGGCTTAACCAGAGAAAACAGGTCGTGGATTGTTATCAGCCTAGCACATCTGCATGAGATGCAGCTGCGAGCAGGTGCCGTGCAGATCCCGACGAAATACATCGAGTCGCAAATAGTACTGAAGATCTCTGATGAGGGCGTTGAAATGCTACGCAGAAATGAGTTTTTCTGTTCATGATATGTTTAGGCGCTTTTTTTTTTCAAGCCTTCATGAAGGTCAGTAGTAAAGCACGTATCTGATAGTACATTACCCCTTGTTAACTTTCTACTCCAGGAACAAGTCCAGCTTTCTCGGGCAAAAAACATAAAAATTGGAAAATTGTAAGCCACTCTTGCGGAAATATTGAAGTCAGTGGTCCGTTATTCTGATGTGTAGCAAAATCTTCCTTTAAGTGTATTCATCGATCTCATCGAACAGTTAAGACTGTCATAGGAAACCAATGGGGGACACTTTTGACTATAGCAGAAACGTTAACATAAAACTTCCGCCGGGTACAAAAATTCCCCCGAGTGATCTGTAGATATATTGACTCTTATAGTGAAATCTTAAATCGTATAAAAAAATTGCGTTCATAAATGATTTCCCGTACACAAATTCTTGTCTCCGGAATGGCTGGGTATAGAGCCAAATAAATAACTTGCTTGCTAAAGCGCCCTTAGAAATAACGCAGTGTGGGCTCCATTTCAAACGCCGTCCTGCGTGTTCAGCAGCTTTCAGTTTTTGGCTTGTCATGCTGTTTTATGCGGCCGGCACTTTAGAGCTTCATCCGGTTATCGATCTTTATAAACAGAGTTCTTTTCGTTCTCCATTACGAATAATAAGCGCCAGTGATGTCGCTTCTGATGCCTGGCATGCAGTGTATCTCACGCATGCTGCTGTCATAGAAAGGGCTGCCACTTCATTCTGGAAGCAAATGGTTGCCCCCCGGCTTGCCCTTGTTTCAAACTCACGGAACATTAGGTACTAATGAGTCAACAGTTAGCATTGAATATTGTAACAGTAACTGGAACATGTTTTCTAGAAAACGCGCTACAAGCCTAAACAAAAATGGCCGTGGTAGACGCACACACTGTGCTTCTTGATAGACGAGAGCGTGAGTGCTGCTCTACCTCTGCAGCTTACGGAATATGTTGCTTGGGTTAGTACGTAGTTTATTCACTGTGCAACATGCCGTTCGTTGGTCTCATTGCAAGTCGAAAGGCAGTGGGCCGAGACTTCAGTTTTTTAATTCTGCAAAACAGTCCTACTATGGTAGTAAGGGTAGGTGACAATAAAAATTGGTTTTGGGGAAAGAAAATGACGCAGTATCTGTCTCATATATCATTCGAACCCTGAACCGCGCCGTAAGGCGAAGGGAAAAAGGAGGGAGTGAAAGAAGAAGGGAAGAAAGATGTGTTGTAGTGGAGGGCTCCGGAATAATTTCGACCACCTGGGGATATTTAACGTACACTGACATCGCACAGCACACGGGCGCCTTAGCGTTTTGCCTCCATAAGAACGCAGCCGCCGCGGTCGGTTTCGTACCCGGGAACTCCGGATCTAAGGGTAGATGCAAACACGTTTTTTTTTGTATTCCACGCGTAACCCTCCTTCTTCGTCCGCACTCGCTCCATGCAACGTGTTTCAATTCATATAGCTAGCGCTGCTGGCACTCGGCATGCAGATGTGCCTCTTTAGGAAGATATCGGGAAGCAGCATGTGCGGAGCTGCGTTTGTGGAGCATAGCTGAAGAGGCTGCTAAATGGCACGCGTGTTAACATCGGGCTCTTTGCTTTCGCGTGTATCGGTTTGTGTTTGTCTGATCGTGGGAGTGTGGGTGCCCCGGAGTACATGTGTGTGTGTTTCGCGATAGAAAATACACACCTCGAACTTTTCTTGCTACGTTCAGCATACTCCTGCTCAGACGAGCTGGTAGGAAATTACGTATAATTACTTTAAAATTAATGCTTTTAGCTCGCGTTTTCATCGAACGTCCTCCAGGAACCGCTGCGGAATAGAGGGTGGATACGAACCCGAACCTGAAGCGACTTCTCTAACACGCTCTATCCGCCAGTGATAATAACCGGCGCCGGACAACCGAAAGCGTGCCTTGTGGGCTTTCGAAGCCTCCTGCAAAAAGACTGGGTTGCCCGCGGCTGCGTCTAGTATAAAGCGCTTCCGTCTCACCTCTAATATGTCGTGAAACGTGCCGCTATGAGAGCAATTTATATAACAAGTTTGCGTTTATGGCCATCGAGTTCGGGCCTAACCAGCAAAACCTCGTGCGGAATTTCTGAAAAAAAAAATTGGCAGTGGCTTAGCTCTGGTTAAACCTCGAGTGACGCGGTACCTACAACTGGCCGAGTGGAACTTGCTGAGTTGAATTGCAAAGTCAGTCTTTCGCCGCTCCGATTCGCTGGGCGTTCCTTCTTCATCTTCGTCCCTGGACGTGGATTCACTCTCTCCCCCCTCTCCTCACCTCCACTCCTAACCCACTCGGTTTCGCCGGCGCGCCGCGCTACTGGCAGCTGCCACGGTGGCCACGGCGTCGCCACTCTGAAGGCTCGAAATGCTAGCGTAATGTAGGCGCGAGGCGCACACACTAGCTATATGCTCTGTGTCACTCCGCGCATGCGCACAACTGACGTAGCGGGCGGCGTCTGCTCCGCCGTCGGCGCAGCGGCGGTGTGTGAGGCGCGCACACGAGCTGCGGGCTATGACGTCACTCCGCGCATGCGCACAGCTGTTGCAGCTCGGCTTCGCTGGCGCGCCACGCCGCCGGCAGCAGCATCTGCTTCGCACCACGTGGTTGGTCACGTGCCACCACCATGCTGATGGCTCTAAATGCAACCGTAATGTACCTATCGCTTCAATAAAGAATTGGGTGGAGGCATGAGCGTACTCTGAAGCACTTGCTTTGAATCCCGATCGGCGCGTTTGTACCATGATTACGCTCGCCTGCTGCAGCAATCTGAAACAAGGTGATGGGAGCGATGGCGCTGTGGTGAAGCATCCGCCTCGCGTACAAAGGGGCCGTCGTTGGGATCCCTGTAGCGAGCCATTTTTCACCATTAAAAAGATAAAACTAGCCTCGTAACCTTGTGGCGTCATGAGAGCTTGCCCACCGGATTGTGAGTAAACTGACCAGTGTGGCACGGGCCTTTAAATTAATGATTGTTCGCGACAGGCTGCTCTGGAAGAGCATCATGGCTCGCACCATCCCCGCGAGTGGCTGTGATAGAAACGGCCATCTGATAGTGCAGTTGCGCATCAATTAACCGCTGAGCCACTGCGCTCGTAGTAGTAGTACAACGACTCACCGCGATCTATGAATGTTAAGTAGCGAGCGAACAACTCGGCATATATGGGCATTAACCACTAGAGCAATCGCGTCATAACATTAAGGCGGAGCTTAAAGAGTCCCCTCCCATTGAAGAATGGACGTATGCTTTTGGATGTCTACTCGGTTTAACAACATTGCACACGTACTAATTTTTTTCGCTCGAGGTAGCAGTCTTTTGTGCTAATCTTTTCCGCTGCATCTCAACATCACAATTCTAGTAAGTACGCATATGCATCCAGGTAGAGTAGCCGGTTATGCAGTTGTTCCTGCGAATAATGTACTGCCGCAGGAAAGCGCATTATATCCTCGCAACACAGCATTCGATGGTCGTGGTTTTGCGGCATTTCTGTCCAACAGACCGGTATTCGACTGATTGAACAGTAAAATAAATACAACAGATCACGAGGCACAACACAATTTTTCGCAAAAGGAAAAAACTTATATTGTACGGAGTGGCCATAACGGCCTTGTGATTTCGTTGTGCTATGTCCTAGAAAAGCACCGCATCACAACACCAAATAAAAAGATGAGCTAAGGCGACAATTCGCTGACCGTAGAAGAAATATCTTGGCGTCAAGCAGCGCCTGTACACGAAGCGCTAGAAGCTACAGTTTAAAGAGAACGTTCTTGCGTAAGACTGAGCGGTATAAACACTGTAGTCTAGAGACTATTGGTATGGCTGCCAATGCAACCGTGCAAGGAACAAACGCTCGGCAAGAACATGAGTCATCTGCGTTCTAGAGAGACTGTACAGGTAAGCTAAAGGAATGCATACGCTGAGGAAACTGAAGCTTTTGATAGCTTCCTTAAGGTATCGGCATAAATTTTTCTCACGAGCATATCCAGTCAGTGTGAATAGGTAATGAAAAATAGCACTAAAACGCGTACTCGGCGCAGGTTCTAAAAAGGGTATTTGACGATTTGAAAATAAAGGAGAAAAATGCTAAACAGATGTAGCAACACGTTAGCAAGGCGTGCGCCACTAGTCTCTAGCAGAAGAAACGCATTCTCAAGGGAAATATTTTTCAGAGCGTCTGCACACTCTTCCTCGCGCAGTGTAGGACTTACAAAGCGCAGTATATCTTTGCTAAGAATATGTTGAGCAGTTGTTCCCGAGCATTCACTGAGTTTCCAAACCATCCATGTATGCATTTGTGGCTTCGCACGCAACATTTGTGAATCACAGTGGGCACAACTGTTGCAAAAGTTCCGCAGAGGACCCTTAGGTACGCAATGTAGGAATAATTTCGCTTCGTACTTGACAGACGAAACCAAAATTATTTTCTATTTGTCTAAATTCACAGCCCCGCCTGATCTCTGGTAACATTGTAAAACTCAACTGCAAAACGTAGAAAAAGGTGACGCTGTAAGGACAGGCTAGAATCTTCACTTTCTGCCCTGTAGAAACCACGGATAGCTGCGATCTTATAACAGAGGAGATTGGAACATATGAAACGCTAATTTTTTACTTTCATTCAAAATAAACTTCCTCGTTGCAAAATATTATTGCTGCATAATGTAGGATGCTCATGAAAAACATCAAAGCTACAACATAAATATCAACTAATTTAAGAAGTGAATTATTACTTGGCTACGTACATGTTTTCGGCCTGGTCACTGCCGGAGGTTTCTGGGGCCCTTTCGCAGAAAAAAAAAAAACTAGAATAAATTTGAAATGAGAAAAACAAACCAGAGTAAAAACATACAGTTGGTAATTTCATTAAAGAAAAACAAGCAGCTAAAGTCAATCTGCTTTTCACTGGCAGTGAGTTTTATGCATATGTTCCATTTTTCCAACTTTGGCGTGTGACAATAGGGCAATTCAGAGATATGCATAGTCCTAATTTAGTGTCTCCCGCGTTATGCCAGCTGGCGTAAATACTTTCCCATTTCATCATTATCATCATCATCAGCCTGAATAATCCCACTGCAGGGCAAAGGCCTCTCCTATGTCGCTCCAATTAGCCCAGTCCTTTGCCAGCTGCGCCCACCCTATGCCTGCGAACTTCTTAATCTCATCCGTCCACCTAATCCTCGGCCGCCCCCTGCTACGCTTGCCTTTTCTTGAAATCCACTCCGTTACCTTTAAGGATCATGTAGTGTAGGTAAATTATTGGTGCCCAATGGCGGATACTATCGGGCAGCAAGTTTTTGAACAGACTGCAGCTCATGCTACGTTTGTTGGATCCGCCACATGTCTTTGGGCTTTCACCTTCCGGCAACGTGTGGCGTCTGAGGTGTTTCGTTGTGGGGTTCCTCATTACCACGCGTCTCGCACAGTTGGGGCAAATATTGCGCTAAGGGACAAGTGGGTGGCATGCTGGGTGTAGTCATTCACTCCTGCCACCCCCACAACCATCTAGCGCGCAACCCACCTGAAAACGACGAAGGCAGCGCGATGCACTTGAACAGCGCAGTCACGTGATCGCGGAGCAGCGATGGTCGTCGCCTGGCGTGATGGTGGTGGTGGTGAAAAGCCTTTATTTAATGAAAGAGGTGAGACTCTTTAAAGCGCCCCGCAATGGGTGGAGTCCTTATTCCGGGACCCCATTGGTCGAAGCCGCCAGCTTAGCCCTCTTGACCAAAGCCTTTTGGGACTGAAGGTCCGAACAGCCAAGCAGGGCCGCCTCCCTTTCCTTTCTGGTGAGGTTGGGGTGGGGGGATAGAGCTGAGTTGCGCTGGCAAGCCCAAACCATGTGGTAGGTGTCAGCCACCTCCCCATAGTGTTTGCACCTGCCAGTGAACGCGGGATCGAGCGTATGACAGCTATGCTGTGAAAGACGTTTCTCAAGAAATGCTTTGCTGCCTAATACGACTTCGGAAGTGCTGAATGCAATGCAGCTCGCACGATTAAAGTGAACGTTACTGAAACACGGTGCTTTTTCGGCATCATTTGCGTTCAATAGTTTGCGAAGACATTGCAGGCAGCTATAAGATTGCCGCTCTAGAAGGTGACTGACTACCAGTTGGGGCGCCCCGCGGGTACGTACCGCCGGAGGCCATTTGATTCAGCCCACGGGATTTCGCACGTCCCGAGTCGCAGTGCAAGAGGAAACCTTCCTGGCAACGTTCGTCGTGCTACATCAGTGCTCCCGTGATGTCATCCTCGGTATGAGCTTCCTAACGGAACACGGCGCAGTCATCGACCTGGAGGCGAAGTCTGTCAAGCTTACAACTGGGAATGGCCTCCGAACCAACAGCGCACTTCAGGTGCACTACACATTCTTGACGAGCAACTGAGCGTGCCGCCACTTTCTAGTGTCATCGTGACCGTCGGTGCAATGACACTCCAAACAACCGAAGGTGTCGCCGAAATCAAGCAGGTTTTGCTTCTGGAGAGAAGCATTGCTGTTGCCCGGGCAGTTGTTCTCATCGCGGGTGGAAACGTCGATGTCTTGCTTACCAACTTCAGTAATGAACACCAACACCTGATTAAGGGAACGACTGTGGCGTATCCTGAAGCCACCAAAGAAACAAAGTGCGCGCGTAGTTTAATCAGCACGCCGCCAACTGCATTCGACGTCCCCACTCATCTGAGCTACGACGTGAAACCTTCGTCAGGAACTCCGGACCCTGCTCAACCGCTACAGTAGCTCCTTTGCGTCGTCGGCACGAGTCGGACGCACACATCTTGCAAAGTACCGCATCATTACAGATTACATTGTCCGTAACCTTCGTCAGTCATCCTACACCGCTTCCCCTAAGGAGCGCGCCACTGTCAGGGCTCAAGTTAAGAAAATGCTGAATACCAACGTCATCCGCCCACCTCGGAGCCCATGGGCAGCCCCTGTAGTGCTTGTAAAGAAAAATATGGGACATTTCGGTTTTGCGTCGACTGCCGTCGCATAAAAAACGTCACAAGAAAAAAGATGTTTATGCTCTGCCAAGAATCGACGCCGCCTTGGATCGCCACGGCGACGCCAAATATTTCTTCTTCATGGACCTGACGTCGGAGTACTGACAAATTGAGGCCGACAAGAGGGACTGCCAGAAGACATCTTTCATCACACCAGACGAATTATTCGAGTTCAGGTCATGCCTTTCGGTCTTTGCTTTGCGCCAGCCCCTTTTCAAAGGCTCATGGACACCATTTTTGCCGATCTGAACTGACCCACTTGTCTTGTGTACCTGGAAGACATGATTGTCTTCGCCCCAAGTTTCATGGAGCACTTTCGTCGCCTAGACGCGGTCCTGCAGGCTATAAAGTCCTATGGTCTTAAACCTAAAGCTGAAAAAGGAGCTGAAGTTTTTACGCCACGTAGTCAACCGGGACGGCGTCCTTCCGGATCCAAGGAAGACCGTTGCCATTGCAAAGCACCCCGCGCCGCGTGACCTGAAAGAACTTTGCCGCTTCCTCGGCTTATGAGCATATTACCGCCAGTTCATCAAAAACTTCTCGAAAATTGGCGCACCCCTTACCCGCTTGACCAAGGCTCATGTACCGTTCACCTGGCGCATCCGGCAGGAGCAGGCTTTTCAGGAACTCCAACGTCACCTTCAGACACCACCCCTTCTGGCGCATTTTGACGAAAATGCCGGCACAGATGTGCACATTGATGCGAGCAGTGTTGGCTTGGGCGCTACTCTAGTTCAGTTGCAGGAGAGAAAACAACGTGTGGTCGCCTACGCAAGTCGGGCTTTGTCCAAGAACGAGGCCCACTACTCTGCCACAAAAAAAGAATGCATATCCATCGTATGGGCAGTTTCGAAGTTTCATCCCTACCTCTACGGGAGACCTTTTAAAGTCGTGACCGACCATCACGTGCTTTGTTGGCTAGCCAGCCTCCGGGATCCCTCAGTGCGCCTCGCAAGATGGAGCCTACGCCTTCAGGAAAACGATATTACTGTGGCGTACAAGTCCGGCCCTAACCATTTAGACGCCCACTGTTTTTCCCGTATTTCCAGGGAACCTGGAAGGGGGCACAATGGCGCATGATTAGGTTAAAGCAGTCTGAAAGTGCCATTGGGTTGGCTGTATTCTCTGTTGCGGGCAGAGCGATTGCTTTTTTTTAGCCCAATCTAACCTCTGTCTTTTCCGTGCTACTAGTTCCGGAAGCCCCTGTTGACGAAGGCGCCTTTGTGAACGCCCTCAGTTCAAGCGACTTCGCCGACCAACAGCGCACTGACCCGAATATCAGAGCCGTACTTGACTTCCTTCAAGGTGCACGCGCCACGCTCCCTAAAGCCTTCAGGCACGTTTTGTCTTCTTTCTGCCTCCGCGAAGGCGCTCTTGCGAAGAAGAATTTTGCCCCGAACAGTCGTCACTTCATACTCACCGTGCCAGCAAGTCTGACCGACAAAATTTTGCAAGCCTGTCACTACGAACCTTCTTCTGGCCACCTCGGAGTCCCTCAAACCCTCGCCAGAATTCAGGAACGGTGCTACTGGCCTTGTCTATTCGCCGCCGTGGCGCATTATGTACGAACTTGCCGAGACTGCCAGCGACGCAAGATTCCACCTCTCAAGCCTGCAGGTATTATCAAGCCCATTTAACCCCAGTCCAGTTCATTCGAACAAATTGTTATGGACTTGCTTGGATCGTTCCCTACATTAAGCTCTGGAAACAAGGTAATTATAGTAGCTACTGATTACCTGACGCGCAACGCGGAATCTGCAGCTCTCCCCAGTGGCACTGCCATTGAGATCGCCAAATTCTTCGTTCATCAAATTGTCTTGCGGCACGGTGCACCAGAGGTTCTGATTACAGACCGAGGGCCCGCCTTCTCCGCTGAGCTAATGCAGCACATTCTTGTTCTGAGCCGCACACAGCACCGCAGAACGACCGCATACCACTCCCAGACAAACGTACTAACGGAACGTCTCAACAACACATTTGCTGACATGTTGTCGATGTACGTGGACGTATAGAATAGAACGTGGGACGACGTCTTACCTTAAGTCACGTTCGCGTACAATATACCGCCGTCCGGCAAACCACCACCCATCATACCATTCTCTCTAGTTTATTCGGTAACGACAACGCTCGACGCCATGCTTCCGCATTTAGACGACCACATGTGACGACGCTGCCGCTTTTCTCCAACGCGCCGAAGTTGCTCGCCAGCTCTCCCCGGTGCGTATCCGAGAACAAGACCGTGATTTGCGCCGCTACAACCTGCGACGTCGAGGTGCCGAACTTCTGGCAGGCGACCTTCTCTGTCTTCGGTACCCGATCCGACGCCGCGGACTAAGCGAAAAGCTCCTACGCCGTCATTTCGGTCCCTATAGAGTCCGTCGTGCTGGCGAGCTCAACTATGAGGTTGTTCCTCACGAGACGCCCGAACCCCGACGACGCAAGCGCTCCTAGGTCCACGTGGTCCGCCTGAAACCTCACTATGCTAGGACGCACTAGCCTTATGTCACGACAAGTCCTCTTTATCATCAGGTCGATGTTTCCCGAACCGGGGGGAGGGGGGCGGGGGCTATTGCCGCTAGCGTTGAAGAGGCCAACGAAGGTTTCCGAGGAAGAAGTGCGCGGCTCGTGCTCCCATGCATGTCGACCGTTTTTGCTGCCCGCTGCGGGGCTTAATTCTTCAGGTTTCGTCCTGGACTCACCCGCAAGGCTATTTACCTACGTTAATAGCCTACACGACAATATCACTTGAGCAAAAACCACAGTTACTCTCGGCGTTGATGACAATTTTCGGCATCGGGGCGCGACACGACGAAGACGATCGCGTCCCCGGTGAAAGAGTCGGGTCACGAGCAGTGCGCGCGCGGCCAGCAGAAGAAGAAAAGAAGTTCCTGACAGCTGGCTTCTCCTCCCGCTCCTGCTGTCGTCCATGGCTCGGAAGCCTGACCCTGTCACCTCCGACCGGTGCTTCTCGTCAGCTATGACCGGTACGTGCAAACAACTTGTCGATGCTTTACCCTGTCACGCACACTGCAGGCGAGCTTCGAGAACAGCACGCTCCCCCAATGCACGGTTGTCGTTCGCTGCTAATGCCGGCACCAGGATCTCCTCGTTGCATGTTCCAAAGTTTTGCGCTCAGACTAAGCCGATATCTGGATCTTAGCACAGTTTCTCGCCAGCTCCGGATTTTAATCGGACTATTCAGCCCAGCTAAAACGACAACTATAGCGGAGAAATAATTTAGGAGAGGACCACCAATGCCTGCCTGTGCTGCTCATAGCTGGCGCCAGCCCTGCGAATATAACAGCCGTATTCCGAAGTAAAGTTTGACAAGGGGTGCTCGAATAGCCCGGGCTGACATTGGCTACGGGCCATAATTCGAACGCGCTTCTTGAATAGATGCGCTCTGCTCCAAAATTGCAAGGGTTCTATCTCGGGCTGAAGTAGTAGACGCAATAAGTACTAGACTTCTAGAGAACATAACAGTGGGACAACCGCTTGTGCAACTGCAGCCCCTGCCGTCACTCTTTTGAGTGCACCTTGTGCCTTGCCTCATTTATTGCAATGGCGCACACTCGAAAGCCTACTTCCTGGCCACACGTACGTCAATGCAACTGGCCCGCTCAGCGACACGTTCTGCGCATTTGGCTATATACCATCAATTAAACGCTATCATCTCTCAATGCAGCCTCTTTTCAATTTTTCATCAGTGTCCCTTAAAGTACTGGGCACCGAGCACGGCAAGACATTGGATACTAGAGAGCGTGTACCCTTTTTGCGCATGTACACAGTGCGCTTTAAAGAACCTATGGCAGTTGGCATTATTCCGTAGCCGTGAACTACATAGTGTGTCACAGAGTCACTCCTGTTGCTCTTAGTCGCAAAGAACTCGTTACAATTAATTAGTTCACCTCAGAGGCCACAACCCCGCCACCCGACATGGGCATCTACATGGGGGCGTCCTCACCCTCACCTCATGAGAAATTCAGTCGGTGAGGTAAAGGTGACGGAGGACTATCTCTGAGAAATTCCCACGGGTGAAGGAGGACCAGATGTACGAGATGAGGGTGAGGGTGTGTCACAAAGTTGGTTCCTATCCCGGCCATTCGTTAAGTTTCCCGTCCGGGGCGACGCCGATTCCACAGCACGACTGGACCACTACTAATGAAAATTTACAAAACAAGAACTATCCAAACAGGAGCTGAGGCACGAGCGCCTTCTTTGGACGACCCTTCGTTACCTGTACCCATGGAAGGTCTTACTTTTGCCGTGGCATATTCACCAGCAGCCCTTGTGCCTCCTTCACCACTCACATCGCCCTAGTACGCGCGCCTCGCCGCGGATACTGCGGCACACGCTGTCAACAGCGGCCCACTCAACTGCATGGTGCCGATCCCTTCAAAGCACAGGGTGCTTCGCAGCTTCATGCCGAACTTCGCGGAACCCTACTGAGTCGCTCTTCAATAAAAAGGCGTTGGCTTTCTCACGCGTTTTTTTTTTGCCAAGATTGCACAGGTTGCGGTTGGGACTTGACGCTCCCATTTCTCCAACGTTTCTTCTACTAAAGCACAGACTAAAGAAGCTCTACACCAAACTTCAGCTCGATATCCCTGGACATTCCGTGAATAAGAGCGAATCATCATCATCATCATCATCATCATCAGCCTTACTACACCCACTGCAGGAAAAAGGATTCTCCCATGTCTCTCCAATTAACTCTATCCTTTGCCAGCTGCATCCACCCTTTGCCTGCAAACTTCTTAATCTCATCCGCCCACCTAACCTTCTGCCGCCTCTGCTACGCTTACCTTCTCTTGGAATCCTCTCCGTTACCCTTAGGGACCAGCGGTTGTCTTGCCTTCGCATTGCATGCCCTGCCCAAGCCCATTTCTTTCTCTTGATTTCAACTAGGATGTCATTAACCCGCGTTTGTTCTCTCACCCACTCTGCCCGCTTTCGGTCTCTCAACGTTACACCTATCATTTTTCTTTCCATGGCTCGCTGAGTTGTCCTTAACTCAAGCTGAACTCTTTTCGTTAGCCTTCACGTTTCAGGTTAAAAATATAAACCTCCAGAATTAAGAGGTCATTCGATCACTCTTGCAAAATGAGTAAAGGCATGCTTTTTTGCTAACGGCGATGGTTGGTAGTAAGTGGTTTGATTAAAATAATAATAAAAAGGAAGGAAAAGATTTTTGCTAGCCCCGGCATCTGCCGTCGATTCTGAAGCACCTGAGATGGAGAAGCGGAAATTAAAGATAGCAGGCAGAATGAAGAAATGAAATCAAAGAGGTGAGGGGACAGGATGCGAGGATAAAGGGAGAGGTAATATACACAAAAGATTTACATAATAAGAAATGCGTCCAGGTTGTGGGCAGGATTAGTTCACCGATTTTCATTTTCCCTTCGCCTAATTTACTCTCTCACTCTTTCCTCTATTCCTTCCCTAACAGCCCGGTCGAAGCTCCAGCCGAGGTGCGAGACAGGTACTGCGCCATTTCCTTTCCTGAAAAACCAATTTTGATTGTCATTTCAATTCGCGTAAATTTGAGGACACGGTCGCGGAGACCATCGCTACCGACCGGACTGACAGCGTTAGAGACCGCAAGAGCGTACCGCCAGATTGCAATGGGTCCATGCGGGGGCCTGGAAAGCTGTGTGCCACCAATTTGTCATTTCTGATAATAATCTTTTATGGTGATGAAAATAATGATAAGCATGTTTACTAGGGTTTAGGAACTATGTGCACTAAACACGAAGCAAACGCGTCGGGCGCCGTAAGCGAAGGGATGAAATGGGAGCGCCGCAAGAAACAGTGGACTCCGCAGCCATCAGAAGGGAACGCTACCGATGCATAGGGATACGTGTCTCACATCGGCTCCGCTTATTATCGCTCCTCATTGCGGTCGGTCAATTCGGACCCCAAGAATTTAAGTTTCCGTGAAGATCAGTGGCTCAACTAGCGAACATTTTTATCAAGGTGGGCACATTTTCAACCAATTTCTGACTGAATATTTCACCGACGAACCCGGCGCTTATCCAACATAGATTATTCAACATAGGTTTTCCTCCTGCTGTTCCCGTCTTCCATGCGCTGTTCCTGCCGGCTTTATTAACGCGATAGCGTTAAGGCTCCAGTTCTGCAGAAAATGCAGACGCATTGCGAGCGGAAAATTGTCCAGCAAGCAACGTAAGTCACGTGACCTTGGGGCGTCATCACAACCTGCCCACCGAATCGTGAACAAACTGGCCACAGTGGCAGGTGGCACAAGTATTATCGCGAGCTGTTGCACGGGGAGAGCAACCTGGGTCGCATACGTACGCCACGAGTAGTATGAGGCCTCCCACTTATCTATGAATTGAAGTCGAGAATGACCAGTTCCGCATATATATATGGACATGAACACAGTAACGCTATCGCGTCATACCTTTAGATGGAGCTTAAATGTCCCCACCAATTTGTTTAACACTATGAGGAGGGGGGGGGGGGGGTGCTCTTTTTCCCTTTGTAGGGTTGTTCTTTCCCTCCTTATTGTCTCATTTCTTTTCCAATACTTTCTCACCTCACTCGCCCCCTTTCACTGCCATGAGCGGATAAGATTGCCGGCTTAACCCCAGTATTTCTCCGGTCTGTGTTCTTCCACTGTGCTGCTTGTGGTCCGTTTGTTGTCGGTCTCGCTCCGCTGTGCTCACTTTTAACCCCCCCCCCCCCCTCCCCCGACGCCCTTAATATTTCAATAGGGTCAATAGCTTAGGCGGCGGTTTCTCGTGGCAGGTATTTGAGGAAACGTGCTACTCATGAGAGATTACGTTTTTTGTGGCTTAGCCTTAAACGCGTGTGGCGCTCTCACGCATGATAGGTGCATTTTTATTGATACAGACATTTTAGTTCAAGCTGTGAGATTGATCTTGTTTCAGGCATGTTCACCAGTGTCACCAATGAGCAATGGCGCGTGACCTGTACTTCTGCACAGAATACAACTACCGAAACGGGCATGTGTTTATCTTTTACTAGCTGACGACCCTTTCAGGCACTCTGTTCGCCTTTGCCGGCTGCGCCACAGCTGTAACAGCGATGTATTTCGAGGATAATACTGTAATATGAATCACTTCTCATTTTGTAGTCGCCCTACTGAGCAGCGCTTCAATCACTATGTGAACAAGTCGTGCGGGCAAGTAGCCGCCTATAAGAACCTCGGGATGCGTATTGCGCGGGCCATGTAGCTTTGTATTGCACTTAAGCAGGTCACAACGTCCGGCTTCATTTCATTGTTTATTTTAAATGAATGCTTCAAACACACATCAGTTTGCAGCAAGCGAACGCCAGATAAACCTCATATTGATTTACGCGGCCGCCTTATCGATCACAAATGCGATAGCCTCGCATCGCTAGGACACACAGCAATATTGAATAATGTAGCCACTTCCGCCAATAACTTTCACTAGTTGTTGCTCCCCCCCCCCCCCTCGCCCCCGACATTTGGACATAATAGAATCATTAACAAACAGCATGAAATATTGTTGGTAGAGGATCTACTCACCTACCATCTGTTAAATCTGGAGCACAAAGTTCCAATCTTTAAATTGTTTGCTGCCAGGAGCAGTCGACCTCGCAGCAGCTTCCGCACTTTTAACATAATCGTTCTGCCGTTTTAAAGATTTCGTGTAGTAGTGGTTCACATAAGCTTCTAGGTGCAATTTTCTCTGCGACGCTCAGCAGTATGTTAGCATGATTACACATTATAGCATTCGTAAGCGACCTAAAACACCAAACACGCGAGCAGCTGCGCTGACGGTATTCTTGCAGTGACGTCACTGCACGGCAATAGCAACGGGGCTAGTGTTCGCTCATGGAGATAAAAATTGTAGGGTGACACATTAGCTCTGCCTAAAGGGTATGACGCAATAGCGTAGTGGGTTAATACCCATATGTGCAGAAGGTCATTCTCTAATTTACATTCATAGACACTTGCGAACCCTAATACCCCTCTTGGAGCAGTGGTGAAGCGGTTGAGCGATGCGACACTGCCCTTCGTTGGCAGGTGCTCCCTGCGGTGGACCCTGTGGCCTAGGTTGCTCTTCCCGAGCGACCATGTACTGTTCACTGCCACGGTGGGCAGTTTCCTGACTACCCGGTGGGCAGGTTGCAATGACTCCGCAAGGTCACGTGACCTAGGTTGCCCACCTGCCTCCTAGGTTGCTCTCTGGGGACCAGCTGCCAGAGTATTACTCGTGATTGTCATACTCGTGACAATCGTACTCGTCGTACTCGTGAGTCATACTCACAGCGCTGAAAGCGCCGCTGCCGGATATTGTGGGCAACGGGGCCTTTACCGCTAGCGCGTTAATACCGGAAATCACGATACACAGAGATCCGTACATCAGCAAACAATGCAAGGGTATTGTTTACTTATCGCTTTCCGCTAAATAAATTACGATCTCTAAACTAAAAAAGTACGATCTGTAAAGGCAGAACTCACCAAACTTTTTTCTGCCTTGAATATTCCGAGTGGTGGAGCGGCCATCCGATAACATTTTCATCGCAGGGTCTCCTGGTAACAAAGAGGCCCCCGCCATCAGGAATGACCGGAAGATTGGAAACTTCCCGCGCGAGTGCGGCTGCCTCATTTTCCGTCTACTCCTAGCAGCCGTTCTAACGACCGAAGGTATGTGAGAACAACTTGGCGCTAAAGTCGAGCGCACAATACCTATAGATCGTTTTACCAGATTATTGAGACGACCACCGACTTCTAATTTAGACGTGAAAGTACTGAACAGTGCAACTAAAGAAGCAGTGCGTGCGTGGGATAGGTACCCTCGAGATCTAAGGGTGGCAAATGTGCTTTTGCATCTCATTTATTGTACTCCGTCAGCAAGCATGAAAATACGAAAGGCAGGGGCAACGCCGAGGATAAGAAAGGAATCTTAAAATTCACGAAGCATACGGAGCGGCTCTAGCCTCGAGAGCCACTCGGGAGGCTCCGCAGCGGCTTTCTGGATGGCCAGAAAGCAGTCAATTCTTTCCCGAAAATAAATTCGGGCAGGTCGTGCGTCTTTGTCACAATAATATCCTGCCACGACAGTGTCGTATGTACATAGTGTTTTGTGTGTGTTTTTGTTGAGTTTTTTTTGTTAAATGTTATGAGCCAAAGCCAGGCAATAAAGAAAAAAAATAACAAAGGAATCCTGAAAGGTGTAACGGTGGGTCTGTTCGTACATCCGTAGTAAATGCAGTAAGCGTGAAATATATAGCACGCTTGCGACACTCACAAGATGAACCTAGAGGTCACAGCGGGTGTTTTTCTCGTGTCTTGTGTTCATTCCTGCTGAAAGGATCCTGTTGAGATGTGCCAACACGCCTGGGTGTGTCTTATTTAGCGCTTCGAGAACGCGTGTGATGGTCCCTGAGCAGAATAATTTCGGTACTTTCATTATCCAGTGAAAGCAATTTGAGCGTTTGTGTGTCGTTTGAGATTGGTTTCGTTAGCGTAACGAGACATTCCTTCTGCAAAAAAAGCGTAGTAAAAAAAATCTTGTAGGCAATACTGGTGAAGCGGCGTGCTTTAACATGCCATGGGCATACCGCCACGTTAATAAGAGCCCCTTTCATACCCCTGTTAAGGCACGTATCACAACGACAGAGCGAACGAAGTGATAACGGGAATTCTTAAGTAAAGAAAGAATTGATGCTAAGCCAAGGAAAGCCTGGTCAAGTGCCCCAGGAAATAAAATGAATAACAAATTTTGCTGGGATAACAAGTGCACCATGGAAGCTCACTGTTCTGGGTGATCATCGAATTTGTGCTCTCGTTAATGGTTCCCCGAAGATAATCTGTGGCCTGCCGATCGCAGGAAGCCAGGCCTTCCAGCTAGAAGACGGCGACAGCTACGACATCGTCAATTCGAGCGTGCCCAACCCCGTCGTCCGTCTGGTGGTGTCCGACCAGAGCCGCTTCGCTGCAACCGTAATTCTCACCCAGGAAGAACTCAACGGCCAGCTCAAGTTCGAGTACCTCGACCCTATCAAGGGGAAGGTCATTCCGCCGCTTGTGATTAAAAAGTAGGATCGCCTGAAGCGTATATTAAAAAAGTGGTTACACATGAACTGCACACAGATATGCTCGTTTTTCTGGTTCTGAAAAGTTCCACATTTAGAGACATTTCACTGGACCAATTTAAAACATTTAGTTTAATTGTATTAAAAAGAATAATGAATGAGTATAGCAACAATATTTTATCTACCGCGGTGGCTCAGTGGTTACTGCGCTCGGCTTCTGACCCGAAAAGACGCGTGTTCGATCCCCCCTGCGGCGGTCGCATTTCGATAGAGGCGAAATTTTAGAGGCCCATGTACTGCGCAATGTGCGTACACGTTAAAGAGCTCCATGTAGTCGAAATTTCTGGAGCCTTTTACAATGGCGTCCCTCACAGCTTGGGTCGCTTTGGGTTGTTAAACCCCCTTAAACCAAACCAGTAATAATTTATTATCAACCATTTCATTGCTTCCATGCTTCATTCGTCCGTTCATTCACTCACTGATCCCTTTTAGCTCGTGTTACAAGTCAGCACGCCATGTTATTTTTACACTGCTAAAGATACAAATATTATGCGAAGAGGTCAACGTTATAGACAAACATGATAAACGTACTATGCTCAACGGGTATTCCAACGCGGCGCCGATATGAGAATTGTCACAGTCGTTAAGAAGAAAAAAATTCCTCCGATTTCGTTAGGTTTAAAGAAGCCGCTTTGCTGCATAGCAAAGTTGGCCAACAAAGAGAGGAGAGAAACCCTTCTTGACTTTAAGGCACTGCTTTTCTAATCACTTCTTCCTGCCAGGCTTTCCTGGGTTCTTGCTATCTTCGCCGTAAATATGTTGTCGGAAAAGATAGTGTTTTCAGAACTAATCTCTTCCAGGCTATCTGATGGACTGGCTCACAGTGAGAGCTTTGATAAAAGAAAATACATTCTAGAAGGCCAAGGTGACGTGCAGTTTCTGCCTTTGATTTGTGAAGCACGAAAAAGTTCGCTCCGCCGCCACTATTTTCGTTAAATGAGGTGGCTTGGGGATGCAAAACTATATTAATACGGCCCTTCTTACCCGCCAATAGCGCGCCTCTGTGCACTTCGGCTTGTCTCCTTATAGAGTCATTTATAACCAATAAGAAAAACGTTATATTTCGCACTTAGTACGGGTGTTGGTATGGTTTGTTTAATGCAATGCTGTCTGCTGACTGCGTTCATGCATTTTGCCAAGGAGGGCCGGGGCATTAATGCAAATGTAACCACAGTGCGACTTTAATGCACAGCACCAATATATTTCGTTGACTAAGAAGAATCCGGTGCAAATTATCGCTTCTGTGGACCTCGCTTATTACAAGCGGAGCATGCTGCTTCATCAACCCTCTCAGAAGCTATATCTTCTCTTTTTTTACTAACGTCAGCACAACGTAAGTAGGCTCCTTTTATTACTTTTTATCCTCAAAGCTGAGCAGTACTAGAGTCAGTCAGCTCTAAGCAGAACATGCATTTTTGCTTAAATTTATAACGGTGTTTTCACGAAAAAAGGCTACCATTTTTGCTTCCGAATGCCTAATATTTCATTGTTATTTATACTGGCAACGCATAACTAGTCCTTTTGCGAGAAAATGCGGCAGCGTGTGTTAGTGCGCGCACTCGCAGAAGGTCTAGAAATCACAGCGATGGCAAGAACAATAGTGTGACATCATGGAATGGCCCTATGACGTACACAGCAGGCCGAGCACCACCATTGCACACAATTATATACACGTCGGTAGTCTATATATACTCTCACCTGGCCGACCTCAATGCGCCGCCAGTTTTCTCGACAATATTCGTACCGAAACTGTGATGCAACCGTTTGGCATGCAGCAGTCCGAATGATGCCATACAATTTCTTGTTGCATATAGATTACATGCACTGGTCAAGCTGCAGGCTAGCCTAGGACAGGGATTCTAACCGACTACATATGAACTATTGCTTTAATGCCTTCTCTGACCCTTCACCACTTCTCCTATGGCGCAGTTATCGTGTACACCGAGATATAAGGTAGCTAGAGCGCCAATTCTTTTACTCAAACTATTTCTTTTCGTCCTACAGCGTTCAAGGCAGTATCATAGTCTACCTTAAATCTCGGCGTACACGATAACCGCGCGTGTGTGCGTGCGTGCGTGCGTGCGTGCGTGTGTGTGTGTGTGTGTGTGTGTGTGTGTGTGTGTGTGTGTGTGTGTGTGTGTGTGTGTGTGTGTGTGTGTGTGTGTGTGTGTGTGTGTGTGTGTGTGTGTGTGTGTGTGTGTGTGTGTGTGTGTGTGTGTGTGTGTGTGTGTGTGTGTGTGTGTGTGTGTGTGTGTGTGTGTGTGTGTGTGTGTGTGTGTGTGTGTGTGTGCGTGCGTGCGTGCGTGCGTGCGCGCGCACCTGTGGTATATTAATGCATTCCCTGGGTACATGTAAGCAGCAGTTGTGTTTTGCCGAATATCTCTTTTTTTTTGCATACCCCCAACTCTGTGCCTTCAAAAGGCGGAAATAGGATGCCTTTTCTCCTGCATATGTATTCCAACGAATATTCTCTTTATTGCAGTAATGAGTGTCAGAATATAAATTACAACTCAGTGAAAGTGACAGGAAGCAGACAAGAGCACCGGCTTTCTCGGCAGCATACAACCTACCTGAACTCGAGTTTAGCTCCCAGCAGCGCTTTAAAATATTGCCTATCAAGTTGAAGATGCAAGATTAAATACAGCATATTTCGGTTTCCCGGCCCCATGTAATCATCTAGGAAATGTCCGCGAACGATTGTCATCGCTCTGCCGAAGATGCTGGCTGAAGCCACAATTTAGCGCCTTGGCCATGGTTGGCATGCGACAACACGGAAGAATAGAAATCGGATGTGCGTCTGTCCTTGGCCGTAACGACTGTCATATTTTAACCGTGCCACATAGGCCACCACCGGGTGGAACAGTCGATAAATCGTAGCGCCACCTGCAGACGGTTGAAACTGTGGGAAAAGACCTCATTATTGGTTGATGATCCTTATGCTTCAGGCACATGAGGTACGAACTAGCCAGCTCGCGAATGGACTTCGGTGACGGGAGCCTCCGGCTATCAGTCATGTACACACTCGCCAATGGTACGGTGACCATCAACGCCACACTGCTTGTGACGCCATACTCCGGTAAGTCTGAACCAGCACCGGGCGAAGTCCTCCACTTTAATTTCTCCTTTTCTTGTCCATCTTAGGGTTTTTAACGTGATAGCGTTTAGGAGCTCGTGTCACAAGAAATTCGGCGTCGCCGTCGGCTTCGTCGGCGTCAGGGTAGTCGGCGTCATTGGCCGTGACTTAAAAACCTACAAAAATCTCAAGAGAAGCAACATAGGCGGCTGGTGGGCCATCAGTGTCACCTAACCTTCTGGCGCCATCTGAACCTACCCACCGGATTGCGAGCGAACTGTTTTGCGTTGCAGGCAGCGGGTAAATCAATGATTGGTCGCGAGACGGCGCCCGCGAAGAGCAACCTGGGTCGCACAAGCGCACCGATGGCAGGTGCTGCCATCTCAGGGAAGTGGCGTATTGCTTAACCTCTCCACCACTGCGCCAGGAGTGGTATGAGGACTCCCAAGGATGTAAGAATGTTATGTAGAGAATGACCAATTTTTTCATGTATCGGCATTAACCTACTGAAGCTATCCCGTCGTGCCTTTCGGCATCCTAACTGTCAAAAAGCTGCATCGTATTCAGTTATTTTAAATCTTCTACAAAGCTGAATTTAATCTCGATCACGTCACCCTCCAACAACCCATCCAATAATGAATAAAATGGGCTTCAGTGTTCGTATATAATTCACGCTTGTTTTAAATTTCTACTTACTGATATGCGATATTTTGGCTGCCTCTATGTTTTGCCCATAGCCCACCCCAACACCCCAGTGCCGCCAGTGCGAACACCCCACAGTGCCGGCAGTTTTGCAGGTGGCGCTTCATGTGTGTTTGTTTCAACGCATCTAAATCATGAAAGTTCTCGATTTCTCTCTATACAAGGGTAGTTCTCTTGCATGTAACTGGCAAGCTTAACATAGCTGCGGCTGAGCACACAACGGTCGTTCAGATTGGCGGGCAGCACCACTCAACTGCACTTAAAGCCGACGGTCTTCGAAAACGTGTGTGCGATAGACAGAGGTGTAATAATTGAATGAAATCAAAGTAGTCGATCACAGCTCCTAGTGCTGCGACTATTCTTAGGAAATATCGGATACAGAGCTTGGCTTGCGGTCACACGCATCGCCGTGAATCGCTATAAAGGATTTATCCAAGTATAGCGGACTGCCTCTCAAGGCTATCATGCTCCTTAATGTTTCCAGAAATTGCACTTTGAGCCTCAAGGACATAGTGCAAATACCAAGTACCCGTAGTGACTTAGCATGGACACTCCCCATTTTTCGATAGAATCGGTCCAGATTTAGGCCCATTCGCCCCGCCCGTGTAAGACGCTCTACTAACACCATATATGTGATGCCGATATCAGGAGCCCATGCGTCTATCATATGTTGACCTGATGTATGGCTTGTTAAACAACAGTTGGGACCGATTAGTCCTTATGACATGCGTCCGACGTTGGGACAGCTGCCTATATTCGGGCAAGTTCCCGAGTACTCATTGACTGCTTACATTTCCGCACATACGAGCCTATTAAGGAGACGAGTAGCCTGTCGACGCCTAGGCGGAGCAGGCCCGACATGGGCGAATTTCATCAGAGCGAAATTGAAATCACCGGCAGCCCCTCGCTGCAAATAAGAACGCTTGCAAACTCGCCTACTGCTGTTTGCTTATATTTAGTTCTCCTTCTAAAAGCCGCTGTTGTTTGGGTGGGCCACATTTTTGCCGAGCCACCTTCAAAGAAACTATCGAACAAGGAGCAGTATTACGGTAGTGACACGCAGTTTAAATTGATCGTAGAAACACATTAGACACAAGGAGTCTTTGCGACTTCCTCCAAGATGTTCTTTGCGATGTTTTTGGACAAAGCTGAGCCGTTATTGTTTAAAACGTGAAGCGATTATATGGGCCTTCATAACAAGGAAAATTTAAGATGCGCCGGGAACTGGTTAGCAAGCACCGGGCAGAGTTATAGAGCCATTAACAACTGGTATCTCTATACACCAGAATTATGAAATTATGCAATACAAACTATTGTTTTAAAACTCTGCAAGATACGTCGTAGAGGTCTATATAGTCAACACTACTGCAATCTGGGCATTATTTTTATGACAGGCTGTAGTACGATGACGGATAAATAATTGAAACTAACTATTCATTTATTCAATTTTTTCCTAACACAAAACGACCACATTAATTCAGAACTTGAAAGCCGCAGCCATAAAAAGTTAGCTGCATTTATTAACTTTCCGAATTGGTAACAAGGTTCGAGATAAAGAATAATAAAAAGATCTATTCGGACACACTTTAATGTGGCTTCTCCAGGTTGCCAATTCATTAAATGGAGTCGCTGCACTTGGTTTCGTCACAAAAACAATGTTAACACTCTTTTCGTCATGCAACACTTCACTAACGTATGTGCTTCTGCATCAAACATTGCAGCATCACCATTTTGTTAGTGTGCAGAGCAAGAATGCCAGTGTTGTGACTTTTTAAAACCGTGTTTTTGACGCTCGATATCTAGAACCACAATGTCGGCGTTTTCCGATTGCTGCATCCTACTCCGATCACGGCTTTTTAAAAACCGAGCTCGCCTTTTGTGTTACTGGCCTGAAACTTTGCCATAGAGTAATACGCCTGAAACAACAACCTGCAACTGTTGTTTTTGAGTTTCAGTTATTTGCTCCTATTTTAGCGTAACTTAAATGTCGTAAATGTAAGCGTAAACATCTGTGCCTTTCCTAGCAAACCACAGGCATAGACACTATGTAGTTAGCGTGACGGATTTTAAAAGGAAAAGGAGTGTCAAAGATTTGGAAACACCCAGTACAGTTAAAATAATTGTGAAGGTGATCACTTCAGGCTTAGCCCATGCGCAATAATTCTTCTCTAGTAGTTAATCTCTTGCAAGGAAATGACATAAAGTACGTAAGCATAGGTGCCTTCTTATATCTGTTATTCTGCCTCGTCATTTCATGACCAGCTAAATGATGACCGGCGAAATGTCGATTTCGAGTCCATCTGGTCCTCTGTCATCGGTCACTCCTATACACCTGCGGCTTTCAAGCGTCTGTGGCAAGCGGCACTGCCATTGGGTGGTTGGCAACCGGGCCTGATTATTAGCTGCCCGTCGCAGCAAATAGCAGCCAGTGGACAGGTCGGGTCGTCTGCTGATGACCGAGCGCTGCAATGCGCCTCATCAGTGGCTGCATATCGCAGTCAATGCAGCCAGTGGTGATGGCCTGTCGTTAACCACCCAATGAGCGAGTTAATTTCCACACACACTTGAAAGCCGAGGGTTTATCGGAGGGACTAATGACATAGAACAAAATGGACGTGAAATGAACATTCTAAAATCGGCAGCTTAATGGAATACAACCCTCGATAAGCGATACAGCAGGAGAGGTTCATTCACCTTGGTCCGCTAACGCGGAGTCGATCGCCTTCGTAGCAATTTCAACCGTGCTGTAACGCACCGAAGGCGATAAAAGCGTGGTAGCGAGCCTGATGGCTGTACAAGAGGTTCAAAGAATGACTGTATGCCACCGCGTAACGCTATGCTCCAACAACTCAAGAGTGCATGATAACGTCGGCTCGTGGTACTTGGCTTCAAAGTTGCACTTATACTCATCTCGTTGCGTCCAGTGAACGGTGACACCCCTTGCTCTACAGACTGGGACTGCCGCAAGTTTAAGAGCAGGTGCAGCAATCCTACCAACGGACGTTGTAGATGCCCAAGGGGAACAAAGTACGAGGAGCAGAGGAAGTTCTGCCCGATAAGTGAGTCGCCGCTGCCTGCAGATGCCTCGAAATCTGTGGTGTTGCCTACACAACGCTCGCCCTTCAGGCCAGTTGTTTTGTTCATTGCACAATATTCACCCCCCTGTTTTCTGCTGGCCGCGGTGAATTTTATATCGCGTGAGAGCATTGTTGTGGTGTGACATTACTGTGGGGAGAACTTTAAGTAATTACTGCCTAAGTGAAACCAACTCTACCCGGCTGCATGTATGTGACTAAGAAAACAGTCACTACCAAATCGAAAGGAAATTTTGTTTAAGTCGACGTCAGAGCTCTCCAAAAAAGCTAGAAACAGAAATAAAACTAACCTTGATTTATGACTTACAAGGAAATCGCTTTAGTTTTTAAGTACATGGTTTGAGAAGCGAGACCTAACAGCCAAACTTAACGGCCGTTTGTCGAAACGATATTCTCTGTGGCTGCTGGTAAAAAAGATAAGCAGTGGGGCGCAATACTGTCCAGTGCCAGGCTTTCCAGTAACTATTATACGATGACGTCAAAGGCATCCGAGACTCTCTGAAAATAAGAACGGTACTGGTTAGGCCCACTTTAAGACACTGTATTAAGCGAAACACTTTCAGACACTGTATTAAGCGGGGGTTAATGCCGAAGAGATAGCAAGTAGTTAGGGTAAGATACGAAAGAAACTATCACCTAGGCGTTAGGAAAGACATCGTAGAATCAAGAAATTGCTCGGTACCTACGCGACGATTATCCTCTCCGCAGAATGAAGGGAATGCTCTATATCACCTCTTTATCTGCTCTTGTCTGCATTTGAGGGAAATTAATCGCGCCTAAAAGAGCCGAGACCAGACGGTAAGAAACAAAAATCATTTACGACGTTTTCAACCGCATGCTGCACAGCAAGGGACTGCAAAGGGCGGTTTCATTTTATTTCATTTTCATTTGTTCATAATCTTGCCATACAAATTATCAAAACACTTAGTGAACCCATAGCCAAAGGCTAGTGTGGGGTTCAGAAACAAAATGCATAATTGCAATGACACAGCACTTGTGTAAAATGAAAAGCACAAAATCAACGGCGAAAGATCAAACTACCGCATACAATGAGAAGATAACAAAATAATATCCATTTTACAGCAGAATGAGTAAAGATCTATCAAGAACAACACGGTACATGAAATACAAACCGAAAACGACTACCACAGAGGTCAAATAAGGCTCATAAAATATGTTCTTAATGTTTTATTTGTTTCATGGGACTGTTTTATTTCTGGGAGTAAAGCGTTCCAAACCTTGAATCCTGAAAACTGCACCAATCTTTCGCAGTAGATGTTATTATTCGGTGGCAGATCAAATTCTCTTCTTCTCTTGTTCTCTTGTTGCAGCACGCTTCTTCGCAATCTCTGCGTGTCTTTTCATGCAGCCTGCAAAAGCATACTCTCGTAAAAGACCTCTGTTAGTCATAACCAGTAATACACTGTCGGCCGCGCCTTTCGCTCGCAGAGTGCGATATCCCCGAGACGTGCCACGACTACCTTGGGCCAAGCGCCAGCAGCTGTACCCTGAAAAGATGCATCTGCAAGGAAGGTGCTTACCTCATGGGCGAATACTGCTCTTACCCCGCTGGTAAGCTCTAACGGTTGGACGTATTTTGGGGCCCATAACACCGCACCACGTGGCACACAACAGTGCCGTCCGCTTACCGCGTCAAAGGGTGCAACTACGCGGAGCATGTGCTGATAATAATTGGTTTTTGGGGAAAGGAAATGGCGCAGTATCTGTCTCGTATATCGTTGGACACCTGAACCGCGCCGTAAGGAAAGGGGTAAAGGAGGAAGTGAAAGAAGAAAGGAAGAAAGAGGTGCCGTAGTGGATGGCTCCGGAATAATTTCGACCACCTAGGGATCTGGGACTAGCAAAAACCCTGACGGTGCTAACTCCGGAACCTTCCCGCCGCAGTGGGCCGCTGCCTTGCGCAGCCCCAGCCTCGGTGACCAACTCTGGGCCGTCCAGCAGGCCCGCGAGGCGACGGCGAGGCAACACCTCGACGTCCCCACGTGAGAGCCCTAAGGCCCCGTCGGCGAAAGCTCTGCAGGACGTCAAATAAAGTTGTTACCAACCAACCTGGGGATATTTAACGTGCACTGACATCGCACAGCACACGGGCGCCTTAGCATTTTTCTTTGTGCTAGGATTTCCATGGCGAGAAATGTGATCCTCAAAACACTATTTTCTCCCACCATTCGAAAACAAAAATGCCAGGGAAGCCGATAATAGCGTTCAGATTGTTAAACTCTGTCTGGTCCCGCAGTGGAAGTGAATTGCAGCGCGGTGTGGCCTTGGAATCGTCAAAGAAAAAAATTATTCACATCATCGCAGAGTGCTTGCGAAAACCACCCTGTATTGCCAGTACCCGTATTGCATTTGGTTTCTTTGATACTTCATAAAGGATTTTTTTTTCATTGAAAGCAGCTTTTCGTCTCATTTTAACGTGAGGGCGTTGAAGGTGCACTGAAGATGAATCTGAATTCGTTCTTTTCCCGCCAGAACTCAATCCAGACGTTCCGAGCGTTCTTAGAAACTTCAAATTATTGTCCGGTGCTGCGAATTTTCCCCATTTAAATCGGATTAAACGGCCGGGACTTTTTTTAACTCAACGCTGAAGGTAGGAGGAGTCAACCAACGCATGGAGTGCCATTCAGCCAGTCACGTTACCGCTTCGCTTTCGCTTTTATTTTGTTGTTTTTTTGTTTTGGGTTTATGTGAATAGCTTCAGTCGCAGACAACATAGCTGCAAATTAAACTCACGGAAATAAAAATACGCGTGGACTCTCTGATCCACGTATCATACCGCCGATGTCAGAGCGGCAAGCCGACACGAGACTGGCTGAAAGCCACTACACGCATTGGTTGGCTCCTCCTACCTTCAGCTTTGAGTTTTAAAAAAAAAAGATGCGGGAGCCGGGGCATTTAATCCGATTTAAATTGGAGAAATCGGCCACACAGGACAGTAATTCGCATTTTCTAAGAATGCTCGGAACGCGTAAATTGAGTTCCCGAGGTAAATAGATTTCAGATTCCTCTTTACTGCGCTTTTAAAAGGCTCGCTCACCGGGAAAACCCTGCGTCCTTGTCGTCAATTTATGTGGGCCCCTCTAGTAGGCCCGTACCCGGGGTTTAGCTGGATACTTGTATAAGAATAAAGTAGAAACTTTTTCTCATTTTTTTAATATATTGTGGCGTTTACCGGGTTGCTCCTGTGGTTTAAGGTCAAAGCTACGTGAACTTGGGAAAACCGAACCGTGTTTTCCCAGCACTCACGATGTTTAAGATGTTTGAATTGGACCATTTTCTTTAAATGCCATAATAAAACAAACGAAAATAAAATTGTTATAAACTTTTACTACGCATAAGAAATCTAATTCAAATCAATATACCCCTAAAGGCCCTTAGTCGAGGATATTACATAAGAGGAGCATCGGTACACACGTTAAGCACAAAGGTGCAATATATACATATATAACTTATAACACTTCTAAAAATAACAAAAACAACCTGATTATACCCAATGAAAAATAAAACGTTCATTAGAAGAACACTGCAACTCCTAGTGCAAAACCAAATAACAATACATCAGAATGAAACAAGTGACAGATGCAATGAGCGATGCTACACAGACACTTTTGTTCGGAGCTCCTGTAACTTGTGCAGGTACTTTCTGTTACGATGTGTGATTGTATATTATTGCAGTGTACTGTGGTACGAGGTATGAATGATATCGCAACAGAGATGTGTCATGAAATGCGTTTAGCTATGAACGGCGGATTCCGGCGAGGAAAAAATGTTTCTATTGATCGGAATATATCGCCATGGGGCAAAAGCAAGGTAATGGGTGTTATTTAGATGCTATATTTACTTAAAGGTCACAAGTAACAGTATTTGACGAACCCACTGATCCTGAGCCACCGCGGTGGCTCAGTGGTTTTGCTGCGTGGCTGGTGACACGAATGACGCGCGTTCCATACTGGCAGCAGCGGTCGCATTTCGATGGAGGCGAAATATTAGAAGCCAGCGTATTTTCCAATGTCAGTGCATGGTAAAGCACTCCAAGTGAATGAAATTCTCCGCAGCTTTCAACGGCTTTAATCGTAGCCTTAGTCGCTTTGTACGTTAAACCTCATAAACCAAACAGATCCGAAACCATCGATCCGAAAGTGACCCGCTATACGGCCGTTCTATCAGGGCAGGAAGTTCTAATGACCTCTCTTCAGGAGCAGACAAGCAGGCTGCCCGGTTGTATTTGCTGAAGGTACCTTTTATCAACAAACGAGAGTGATGCTTAGCTCCGTTGACTTGAAGTTCCTGGTAGTAATTAAGAACATCAAGTTTCACTAGCGCGTCTACAATGGCACCAACCGCGAAGACAAGCTCAAGGACAACATGAACCATATTCGACATGACGCCGAAACCAAGAAGAATGACCTCCCCCACCCGCAATCAAAGCACTCGACAAAGCCGAAGCTGAACTCCAAAGCCCAATGCGAGAACGCGAACCACCGACATTGCAGTGTCGATCACCGGCTGTGAAACTACTGCCCTAGGTTACTCGGGAACAGAGTACTGCGTGACTTTTCCAGCATTCGCCGCATTGCTCAAGAGTGTGGCTATCGTATGGGACGACTTTCAAATACGCATCGCTGAAAGTTACGTTATTACACAATCGGAACGATGTACCCCACAAGTAACCAACAGACACAACTATACCCGGGCGATGGCTCAGTGGTTAACGGGCTCGTCTACTGATCCGCAGTAAAATTGGTTTTTGGGAAAAGGAAACGGCGCAGTATCTCTCTCACATATCGGCTGACACCTGAACCGCGCCGCGAGGGAAGGGATAAAGGAGGGAGTGAAAGAAGAAAGGAAGAAAGAGGTGCCGTAGTGGAGGGCTCCGGTATAATTTCGACCACCTGGGGATCCTTAAAGGTCTATTCACACGACGGACCGTTCGCCCGCGGCCCGAGCATCGCGTGTTCGTGCGTCACCACATTGAGAGGCATGCTGTCGGCCCGCGGACTGGGCAACCGAGGAAGTTCAAGTCCCTTTCCCATCCGCGGAAATTAGCGGCGGCCCCCGAAGATGCGCGGGCTAGCTCTGGCAACCGCCGCTCTTGACAATATTTCGGCTGCCGCATTTCGCTGAATGACGTTGAGCTGGCCCCCTATTTTGACAAGCTGCGCTGCTTTCGCTTCTATGAAAAAGTGATCGACCTGGCTAGCCAGACGGCCCGGGCCATTGAGGAATTGTACAAAAGGCTGCACCTGCACCATTCAATCGCAGACATGGGTCGGGAGGAAAAACCAGTTAGACCAGCGTTGCCAAACGCTTTAAAATAATCTGGCAACAGTGGTACACCCAGCGTCTGCTCTTTTGTTCCGTCGCATACGCTCAACTTCATCGGATCGCAGGCCAGTTTTTAGTGGCGCATGAACACGTGATGCGCAAGCCGCGGGCGAACGGACGACCGTCGTTTGAATCCGCCTGAACGTGCACTGACCGGAGTACCTGGGTTCAAACCCTACCGCGACAACCGCGTTTCGATGCAAGCGAAATGCAACGTTAAGTATCCCCAGTCAGTCAAAATTACCCCTGAGGCCTCCGCTACGGCGCCCCTTTCTTCCTTTCTTCTCTCAGTACCTCCTTTATCCCTTCCCTTACGGTGCGGTTCGGGTGTCCACCGAGATATGTGAGAAAATTACTGCGCCATTTTCTTTCCGCAAAACCAATTCTCAATCCGGCAGCCTTTCTAGTCCTCCAGCAGTGTACCCGAGATGGGATCAGAGGCATGGACTTTTTGACTGAGCATCGAGCAGTCAGCGACCTTCAGTTTAAGTCAGTCCCGTTGTTGCAAAATGGAGTCATGCTTCTGCTCCAGAAATCGCAAAGTAAAACGGACATTAGTGTACCACAAGAAGAAATGGTCATCCCACGACGGTCAAGTGTCATGGTCTCTGTAGGAGTCGAGGATGCCAAGAACATCGACAATATTTAGAAGGGAACTCGCAGATGCTCTTAAACTGAGGGAGTGATATCGAAACAGGAATCACCCACTACTGCAAACGTCAGTGAAGAATATCGACACATCAGTCAGGCACAGCGATTGATTTCTTACCCAAACTGTATGAAGTTCCAGACGCCTTTGCTCTCTGCTTTAGATCGTCAGAAGATTAACCTAAGACACACCACCACTTACGACATCATCCTGACCCTACCCCAGAAAGGACCAAGTCCCCCATCATCTTCATAACTGAGGTGAGTGATTGTCGTCGTCCGATAATGCTTGACAAGCACCGATAGCCAAGAATCGTTTCGTAACTGTCAAGCAAGGCGCACCTCTCCGCCAAAGCCCCTACCGTGTGTCACCGCGAGATCGTCAGGCCATCAGGGACCAAATAGAAATTCTTCGTGACGGCTTCATCCAGTCGTCGAAGGGCCCCTAGGCAGGACCAGTTGTTCTTATGAAAAAGAGTGTGCAATGAGGTTCTTCCTTGATTACTTACGATTGAACAACACGACAAAGAAGAAGTGTACCTCTTACCCCGAATCGACGATAGGCATGCCAGATGGACTTTGCCACACAAAGTACAGCGTCTATGATTCTATAGAGAGAGGTGCGCAAACGAAACCGAGAAGAGACAGGACGCGTTATAGGAGTTCAAAATAATCCCTTCCGGACTTAGTTGTTCCACAACAACAACATTTCAACGAGTAAGGTACGCGCTGTTGGCAGGACTCAAGTGGAAAACCAGTCTTCTGTATCTGGACAACGTGGCACTTTTCGCGAAGCACTTCATTAGCTGAAGGCATTACTGGCCTAACTTACACTAAAGTCGGAGTTCACCTGCCGCAGCCTGAAGATAAGAAAGCCGCCCGCAGATTTTTGGCCTTACGTGCGCAATAAAAAGAACTTGCCAAGGACTTTTAACACGTCACCAAACCTCTTAAACGGATGAAAAAGGCACACGCGCAATGAAATTGGGCACTGCAGCAAGCTGAAGCTTTCAAAGAGCTTCAGTGCTGATTGCGGTGCCGTCCCGGTCCATGTACACTTTGGCGAAGAATTCATATCCAAGCGAGCAGCGTGGGCTTACACTCCTTCATCCTTCCTTAAAATGGTGGTATAGAAAAAGTATTTGCGTATGCTACCCGTTCTCAGTTGAAGAGCGAGGCTAACATTTCGAAGACCTCGAAGTGCCTCGCTATTATCTAAGCCGCGTTAAAATTCCGCCTCTAAATGCACGGAGGTCCATTCATAACTGTCTGTGGTCATGACGCACTGTGTTTGGTCGCCAGTCTGAAAACTCTCCGACCGCCTTGCTGTATAAAATTTGTACCTCCCTTAGTTCCACATCACCAAAACCTATAGGTGTGGACGCGAGCACACCGATGTAAACTGCCTGCCCCGAGCTCCTGGCGACAAGCCGCCGGAATGGGATGATGAAGTCGCCTTTCTAAGACAAAACCATCAGTGACCCTTCGCTGCAGCACATTTCAAACTCTTGGAGGGCACGGGTGAAGTTTCCCCTCTTCAGACTGCGCCAGTTGCAATCCCCTTCAGGTGGCGATGAGTGGAAACACCTTGAGGTGAAATCGGGGTTTCTTGATGACCCGGTGGTTCTAACTCGCAAACATTCACATTACTCGAGAAAAGGAGGAGATTAACTATTTATTTACAACATATATAAAACAAGAAGAGACAAGCAAGGATAAAACATAAAACTATATACAAAATGACTAAACCGTTGATCAGACGAATTCAGCCCTGTTTCAAACCAGAGCGCTTAACTTTAAACCGTCCGTCTCCTTCCTTAGCGGGGACAGCCACCAATAGAATTACAAGCGACCCACCTCACCAATCAATTGTTAGGGAAAGGAAAATAAGGTTTCCACCAACTAATCACAGATTGGGGAAAGAGTACTGATTAAACATTTGGGAAAGGAGAGGTTTCAATGAAACACACAAACAGCACAACCATGACTACCATTTCCGAAGGCACCACAGTAGTTTACAGAAACAAAAAGCGAAGAAAGAGAAGAAGACAGTCGTTAAGGTAATAATGCGCTTCATGGTCACTCGGATCCTACCCAGCCGTATCTCCTTCATTGCCGAAGCCTCGGCAACCCCTTGACGACGCACACATGTCGACAGCTGTACATGGTTAGGCTTCTTCAAGACGGGTTATGCCCGTGACAGCGCGAAGTAAACAAGGACGTCCGCTGCAAGAAGGGGAGCCAGGCACGGGACGGGTCCCTTTGTTGGCTAAACGTTCATCACATTACAACCACTTCCGACCCCACGTGCGGCCTTCATCGCGAACACGAGACCTACTAGTTCGCGGAAAGGTCAATGAACTCAACAGCACGTCTCAGTCTTCCCAAGGAGCTCTCTAAACGTGCGTTACCTTAATTTTATCTTTTTGAACCGCGACTTCGTGAATGAAAACTTCGTACTGAACAGGACCGCCTGTCTCCTTGTCATCCTATGAACCTATGATAGGAAATTGAAGAGGCCTCGCACGACGAGCCAACAGCTGGGCACCCCGCCTTTACGCGTATTCTTCACCGAATCGAGAATTAGTATAACTGGCGCCATCATTACACACACGTCGCACAGTACATTAAGTGTTGCCTGGACTACCAACTCCAGAAAATGCCTCGACCACGTCGAGCAGAATTTGCACGGCAAGTTATATTCCCAACCAGACATTTGCAGCTGACTGGCATGGAGTCACTTGCCTCCTCCTTCACGTCGATATCCATTAGGAGGTGAATAATACTAGAAATCGACGGCTTTACACGTTATGCGGAAGCGAAATTCCTTATTCTCGGTAGCGCCGCAGAAGTCGCCAAGTCTTTCGTTGTAATTATCCTGCTCCTCAACGTGCCTGCAAAGTTCCTTTTAAAGACAGAGGAACTCCGTCACTGGCGAGCGCTCACACAAGCAATCGAGCAGTAGGGCTTAACGTGGCACAGCAAGAGGACTGGTTATCATCCACGGACTAATTGGCTAAAAAAACGCAGAAACAAAACGAAAACCGACCTGCTTGCCAGATGTCGGCGCCCAACGTGCGACGTCGTCTCTTCTTATGTCGTCTACGCCTACATCTCAGTGCAGGGTACCATTTAGAAGACGCCTTATAGGCCCGTTTACGGCAGGGATGCACCGAGGACTCTCGGCGCCAGGCCGCAAAACGTCATCAATCAGGACCACCTCGACGTCGCCGCATGTCTTCAGCGTGCATAAAAAGCCCTATGGCTAGCGCCGACAGCGCAGTGACGTCCAACGCTGACGTCCAAGTCAGGTTAGGTGTATTAATATGGATGCCCACTCGTCACCGTTTCCTGACTGAGCCAATTTTTTACCTCCACTTCGCTCCGTGAAAATACATTCGTCGAATCGCAGAACATGAGTATGTAGTCTTCCTCATGCACGAAGTCAGAGTATCGCAGCGGCGCCGAGCCTGCCCTATGTGGCCTAAGGCCCTATTATGCGATCTAAACCACGCTCTCTCTTCCCTATATCAGTGTTACCTTTTTTATCCTGAGTGCTTATTATGCTACCATTCTGTTCATTTCAGCATAGGCCCGCTACCTATCTCTTCATTTTAGCATCGGCCCGATGCTTCATTAAAATACATGTTTATTAATACGGATGTTTTATATTGCCCATTAGGAACGATACCCGGCGTGTTGTCAGCACCAGAAAAAAATGTTCCAGAAAACCTCTTATGCCGTCGTCATCACAAAAAAAAATTATACCCAAGGTTCGGGGAAATGAACTAAGCACCCTCAGATTCCGAGATGAGCACACAACTCATCCACCACAAAACCGCATTGCTTCTTGGCGAGTAAGGGCGAACATAATGTATACGTGTCCGTACGACCGTATGGAAATGAGTCGGTGCGTCACATAAATAAAAAAAGTATTGCTTTGGCTTTCAAACCATGTCGGCAGGGATGCACCGCGATTATTCTTTACTGAAAGCCGCTGGAACGCGGTACAAACACTTTCTTTCCGACGGGCGTGCTACCAGATATACTTAGAATGTTTGTTGCCGCACGCATTCTACTTGGGTCGCGAGTGCCCTAGGCTACTACCGCGCTTTATCTCATGCATTTTTCCTCAGCTTTAAACAAGCGCAGCCGGAAGCAACGAGAAATCTGTACTTCGACTACCACTGAGGATGTTTGTTACTCTCGCGGCCACCGAGTTCTTTTCTTTAAAAAATTGCTGATGTACTAGCTCTGTTAGGCCAGGATATATGTAGCGAAATCGCGGAGACTTCAGAATCGGAAGAGTACATTCACTAGATGCGCCTTTGTTCATCATTAAAGCTTGAGCCGTTATGGCGGAGTGGTAGCGTCTCCGCCTCAAACGCCCTGGTTCGATTCCCGAGCCTCGGCACAGGTTTCTTTTTATTCAGTGAGTGTGCGGGGGGTTTCAGTGGCTCCCATAGATGCCGCCACCGAATATGTTGGTTAGCGGTTAAGCGCAGGCTCTGTTAAGGCGCGTTTATACACCGGCGTAACGCGCGCGCGCGCTGCATGGCCACGTCACGTTGGCCAAAGCGAGACCCTCTATACTCCAACTGCGCTTTACCACCTACGCGTTCGGCGGCTTCGGCGCACTCTGTCTACACTGGCGGAGACTTGGAGCACGTCTCTATTTCACGCCGAGTGCGCCAGCCGCCGCCGGCCCGGCCAGACCGGTTCGGCTCCGCGGCGAGGCGCGCGTTGTGACCTCATGTGCCTCCTCGGAGCACCGCCACATCGAAATGGCAAGTTAGCGGCAAGTAAAGCTTTCGCTTTAATAGTTTCTATCAGAATTATTTCGCTGCGCCCCTGTGTGCTGGACTGCTGTCACGTAAACGTTTCATTATTTTCTACAGAGAAAATGCTTCTAGAAAAATAGAACTTAATATGCGTACACTCTAATAAAGTGGCGTTGAATGTGCTCGCAGCTTGCACTACCGACGTCGGTGTCTGCTCTGGTAACCAGATCTGCGAGAATTATAGGTGCTTCTGCCCGACCGGAACTATCAAGTCAGCGGATGTCTGCGAGCCTCTGCGTAAGCGCTCTCGCCATGGCTGTCCTATTGAAGAAATGGCTTCTAGGCCGCGCCAAACGCTCGTCGAAGAGAGATGTGTGCAATCAGTAACTATAAACACCTGGCAAATACGACCGTTTTGAACGTGAACCCTCTAAATGCAATAATCCAAAGTTACAAGACGAAATTATGTGATGAGAACGGCTCGTCAGTAGCTAGCGGGCATTTAGAAGGACGTCAGAAAACGAATGTGAATGATTCCTAGTGAGAGACATTGGTTATTACAGATGTTGAATATTGAATAGGGAAGTTAGCATGTTGATACGAGAAAAAAAAACGTAAAATGCGAAATCACAATCACAATCAAAGAACGTAAAGGGATACTAATGAGGAATAGCAAACCAGAACTAAGGATAGACAGTTAATCAAATATTCACAACGTTTCATCTCAACTCAAAGACAGCCACACTCACGACAAAATCGGAGATTGAAATGAGGTTTATTGGCATCAAATACGAAGCAGATGATCCAGGAGACACGGGGAAAAGCTGTCATGATCGGACAGGTTAACCAAGTTTAGAGCCTCCGGCTTTGCATTCCTGCAGCACAAGCAGCGATTTGGTACCTATGCTTTATAAGCTCACATTAGCTCCGCGTTAGAAGTATTATCAAAGATGTTAAGGCTATAAACAGCATGAAATACTCATGCAGTTATAGTTAAAAGCATAACAATAGTTCAATAAGACTTGAAAGAAGTTGTAGGGCAAAAATAATGCAAGTGACATTACAATCGCACATTCAATCTTGCAACATATTTACTGAGCAACCAGTAACATAAATAAAATTAAACGTTCCACAGGGATTCCTGAAAACTGAAAGAAACGTCTGAACTGCATGTTAAATCTCTCTTAATCGAAATGTGTATGAAATTGTATTAACATAAGGTACGCAGCGCTTTTAATATAATGGTCTTAAAGCGAATGTTGTGGTCATTGGATCGCTATCATGAAGTTCCCGAAACTGTTTTTTTTAAATCGCCCGAAAAGTTCGCTCACGTCGACGACGTAATTTTAGGACATTGCCATTGTCGAGCTCTTCGACCAACCAGAACGAGAATAGCAAGCCTGCGTCAGATGCCAGAACGTCTGCCAAATACCGCGATGGCCGCGACGACGCTGGGCAGATCTCCTGCTCGATCGAATTTCGTAGAATACGTCATCATCAGCCTCACTACGCCCACTGCATGGCAAACGCCTCTTCCATGTGTGTCCAATTAACCCCGTCCTTTGGCCACCGTATGTACGCAAACTTCTTAAATCCGCGCTCTGTCCTGTTGGTTTCTTCCTCGCCCCTTGTCTTTTTTGCGCGGTTTCAAGATGCACTCTACTAATAGTCACCAACTAGCCCGTCTTTCTCTATTACACTTCATCCTCCCACCTAACTTTCTGCCGCCCCCTGGCTACGCTTGCCTTCTCTTGGAATCCAGTGTGTTACCCTCAAGGACCAGCGGCTATCTGCCTTCGCATTACATGCCCTCCCCAAGCCCATTTCTTCGTCTTGATTTCAACTAGGATGTCCTCAACCCTCGTTTGATCCCTCACCCACTCTGCCGGCTTATGGTCTCTTAGCCTTATACCTCTCATTTTTTTTTCTATAGCTCACTGAGCTGTCCCTAATTTCAGCTGAACTCTTTTCATTAGCCTCCAAATTTCTTCCCCATCGGCGAGTTCTGGTCAAATACGGCTGTTTCATAATTTTCTCTTGGGGGACACTGGTAAACTGAATACATCAACGATGTCCTATTCAGGGAATTTTCGTGCCCATGTGTCATCCACCGGCAATGCGGTTTTTGCCATCGATGAATCAGTACCCCAAAAACATGTGGACGTCTCCAGGTTGGCCCTTTCGACATCAAAACCGCATTGCAAGTGAGTGGAATTATTTGCCGTGGACAAGAGTTCACATGAAGCGGAAGCGGGGCGCACTCATTCGCAGTGTTTTCTTCGTCGCCCAGTTTTACTTCCTATCAGTGTGTTCCTAAGAATCGACGAGTTATACCCCTGTCACACGGACACTGTAAAGGTACTTTCAACTAATGCTCTATTACTCTAAGGACGAACGCGCGCTGCCACACGGACGCGCCAAAAAACACCTAGCTCAAAGGAGCTTCGAAACAAGGCAGCTCGAGTTCGTCCTTTGAGGCTTCAAGAGAGTACTCTCTCTCCCAGCGAGTTAACAGCATAAATAAATTGAGAAAAGAAACGCTCAATTTTCATTTTATAAATTCACTTCATAAGATTAGGGGCGTTTTAAAATATAAGATCATTTGTTTTCTGGCAGTCTCACCACGCCATACTCTCGTTCCAGATATACGAGCGTCACGGTAGCCACGGTAAATATGCCGCCATGTCGGCCATGTTGTTTGTTGCTTTAACATAATACGGTTATAAAACTAATTTACTAAAAAAAATGTGACATTTCTGTATTTACATGTGCAGTGAGGTTTGCAATTTTAATAACGCTTTTCGCCGATGAGGGCGCTAAAAACTTCTTGCGAAGGTCGTTCCGCGACCGTGTAGCACGGACGAACTCCCTTGAAATAGTGCTCCTTTGGGAGCGTAAAGGAGCATTAGTTCAAAGTGCCTTTAGAGTGCCCGTGTGACAGGGGTATTAGTCTACCGTGCGTATTTAGCTACGCTCTTGTTGCTGCTTACAGGGAGAGAGAGGGCGCAGTCAGCTAGAGAAAAAAATTGGCGGTGTTTTAGCGCTGGTTAAACCCGGAGTGACGCGATAGCTACAGCTGGCTGAGTGGAACTTGGTCGCGTGGCCAACCACGTGACGAACCACATGGTCAGCCACGGCGCCGCGCCGCCGGTAGCTGCTCCCCACCACGTGACCAACCACGTGACAGCGTGGCCACAGGGTGGCGGCGCCGCCACGCTGAAGGCTCGAAATGCTACCGTAATGTAGCTATCGCTACAATATATGTTGCTTCGTATTTAGTGCACTAGCACTGCTAGGTGCATTTTCTGATTCCGCGCATGAGCACGTGTTTAAAGCCTGCTCTGTGGCAGGTGGCCCACCAGCCCACCGCTTTGCGAACCTGCCAGAAGTGCACACCTGGCAGGCCTTCACCTCGCTGAGGCCCAGGAGAAGGCTACACCGAGGTGAAGCGAAGGCCTTCAAGGCAAATTCCTTTAGGGCAATCGCCTTTAGGTGTAAGTCCTTTGTGTTGAAGGCCTTTAGGTGAAAGCTCTTTGTGTTAAAGGCCTTAAGAGTTAAAGCGTGCATGGTAAATGCCTGCCGGGGAAAGGCTTTTAGGAACGCCTTTATGGTAAAGGAATTTAGGTCTGCATGATGTATTAGAGCGAAAGACAAAGACAAGAACCAGAAACAGTAAAAACCCACACGGGCTCTATCAGCTGAATTTTATTTCGAAGGCGCGATCAATATGTAGTTGAACAATGGGGCGGTACATAAAGATAAAGGCTGAGCGGGCTTGTTTTATCGGGGTTTGACGTCCCAAAAGCTACTCAGGCTATGAGGGACGCCGTACTGAAGGGCTCAGGAAATTTCGACCACCTGGGTTTCTTCAACGGGCACTGACATCGCAGTACACGGTCCTCTAGAATTTCACCTCCATCGAAATTCGGTCACCATGGCTGGGATTGAACCCAAGTCTTTCGGGTCAGCAGCCGAGCGCCACAACCACTGACCCAACGCGGCAGCTGTGAGGTGTAAAGGGTCATCACGAGAATAAAAAAATCAATGAAGTGAGAAAGTAGCACATAAAGGTGCCCAAAAGAGGCGAATATAAATGAAAAAGAAATACCCAGGGAAAGCCTCAGGCAGGGCCACATCCACACCCGGCAAACGCAGCTAGGCACGCCTGGTGGCAGGGCAGCCCTGCCACCAGTATTTCAGAGATTTGTAAATGCTGGTGTGACCCTTAACAAGGACAAATGTCCTATACTCTTCACGAAGGTTTCATATTTGGTTGTCCGGCTTGATGAGAGCGGAACCAAACCGGATAAAAACAATGCGGAATCAGTCAAGCTGCTACCAACTTTACACTACATATCAGCTTACCATAGATTGATAGGGCTGGTTAACCATCTCGCCCGCTTTATTCAACTGATGTATGAGGAGACCACTCCTCTACGTGAACTTCTTTGGAAGGACTATGATTAAAATTAGGGAGTCCCGCAGCAAGCAGTCTTTGAAAGCACACAGAAAATGATTTTATGGTAGACTTGCTTTGGAAGAACTGCACAACAGGTACCACCATGTCTGATTGTTATCATCTGGCCCACACGTCCCTTACTGCTGAGGAGCGCACCTGCCCAGACCTTCCTTTTTTACACCAGTATAGAAAGTGAAACACTGTCTCATAGATGAAAACAAGTCCGTACGCATTCTTTCCCGCCAAGCTGAGAAGAGCTAGCGGGTTGGCGTTAGCTTCTGAGGCCAGCCACGCCCGCCTCTTATGAGAAGGGGACTGGAGTAATGCGGGAAACGAAGGCTCCATCTGCCCGACTCCCATACTGAGATCGTCCGCTAATCATTCCGGCCCAACTGTTCCTATAGCATCATCGCTCTTTCCTCTTCTGCCTGAATTGCCATTGTCCATACGCGAACGTGAAGCATCTCTTTTTATGTCTTTTTCGCATGCCCCACGCCAGTACCAAAGCTTTCCAGAAAACCTGCGTTCCAAAAGCAGTAAATATGATTGAATGCTGGAGGATAGCCGCGCCACGTTTCGGCCTTTAGATTAACCACCCAACTCTGTTCAACAAATAAATGTGGCGGAGAAACCGGAAATTTTAGCCGCGACAAGTGCCTCGCTTCGCTGCTCATAGACGGCGCCGTCTTCGTTAATCTCCGCAAAGTGGCCACTGGAAACAGCCAGGTATCGAAGCGAACGTTCATAACCAGTATAACCAGTGTGATCATGGAACTCTTAGCTGAACAACATTTCTTGTTAGGATAGAAGCGAACAAGGAAAAGTCTGGATTTACGACCTAGTAGGAAGTAGACGCATGTTGCCTGCACCTTTACGTATAATTAAGACTCGTTTCGTGTTAGAATCTGCGATCCCCCTCCCCTTTCACTTTCGAGCGGAAGGTCGTACTATTCAGTCATACACGAAAACACTGCGCCGTACACATGTCCAACGTTATCGAGCAACAATTTGAAAACTGGAAAATTTTAAGACACTGTTATGGAAATGTTGAACGTAATATGGCTCATTCTTCTGATACGTAGCAAAATCTTTCTCTTGAAGCGTTTTCATCGGTCGCATCAAACAGTTAAGTCTGCAATATAAAACCAACGGGGAACGCTTTTGACTACAGCAAAAACGTCATTCGAAAAAATTGCAAAACTGCGTTGGGTGTTGATAGTTTTTCAGCGCAATGGCTCACGGCCAAAGAAGAAGGAAGAGAAGGACTAACACAGCGCTTCCTTCCTTCTTCTTCCTTCTCTTTCTTTGGCCTTGTGCCCTTGCGCTGAAAAACTATAAGCTTTAGTCAAAAATACCAACTAGCCCAAGAACTACTTCCAATGCCGTTGTGTGATCGGCGGATGTATTGATTGTTATAGCGAAAGCTTACATTATATGAGAATATTGCGCTCATAAATGGTTTCCTGCTCAATATTCTTTTCTCCAGAATTGTTGGGAATGAGATTGAATTTCGATACTACAGGAGTTTAGTAACGGTGGTATATTTTGAATTCTGTGCGACGAGGAAGACTCTACTCCTTAAGCAATAGCCTTCCTTGCTGTCTTCACAGCGTGCAAGAACGACTCGGACTGCGGCCTGTGGATCAATATGGAGTGTGGTCGCGTGAAGCCCGGCGCGCTCGACAAGGCGTGCCGCTGTGCCAACAACACGGCCAAGCTTCAAGGCTCCTGCAATCCGTTAAGTGAGGTTCATTTCCCTCTTCTAACCGAAGGATGAAGATGTGCTCTTTGAAAAGTCGGGGAAGGCAAGATGTGAAAAGTGCTCTTATGGGAAAGCTGCACACGCGACATTCGAGGGGTTTATTCAATTGCGTCTCATGACCTTCACTTCCGCTAACTTCTCATCTGTCTTGCGTCCTCAACCCCATACGGTTAGCACAGGCAACCAAGACTCGCCTCAATAAGTAACGAATAACCAACGTTCTCATTGATCGGCAGGAAACCGCAAAGGTGACCTAGATTCAGGCACCACTAATCCTGCCGGAAGAGTGTTAGAGATGAATGCGAAAACTTGCGTTTACAGCACAGCCAGTCGCAATGATATCCTAAGTACTACACTTACACCAGATATTGATCTACATGCAGAATAGTAGACTCCATCGGTTACTTAACTAAGCCACAATGTGGAATTGTTAGTGCACTAATGATAGGGGATTGTTGCACTATAAGCTAAGCACACAGTTTTCAATGTTCTTGTTGTTTTGGCGGCTCTGTACCCCAGAGTTGCCGTGCATTCTGCCCCTTCGTTTCGTTTACGGCACTAGCGGTGAAATCTTTAGGGCATATTTGTTGCGCCCTACTTGGCCGCGAGAAGCTAACTGAAGCCCACTTAGGTGGCTCTGTAGTCATGGCGTTTGAGAGCTAAGCACGAGTTAGTAGGTTTCCTCCTGCACACCGCGGTCTCTATTTCGTTGGAGCAAAATGAACCAACGCCTGCGTGCTGTACAACGTCAGCGAAAAATGAAGACCTCCATGCGTCCAAACTCGTCCGAAGCTTGGCACTACAGCCTCTCTTGTACCGAGCGTAAAAATGCATTGGCATTGGACTATTCTTGACAGAAATAAAAACGACGGAATGAAACAATGCACCTTGAGATGCCTGTGTGTTTACAGTTGCGGTTGAAAAGGTGACGCACTGACCGGGCGGTATCCATTCCCCTATCGAAT